>NW_026858727.1:0-52491 GCF_026571515.1 Ruditapes philippinarum | reverse complement strand
TTTAACCTTTGAATTATTGTTGTTACCAACAAACCAGTGATGTGATAGTATTAATTTTAATAAAACATATACTGGCAGGACGTTTATGATTTTTCATTTAATTTACAGATGCTTGTGTTGTTTATTTTTTTCTTTTAGTACATGTAGTACATGTATAATTAGGTTAGTCTTGCATTTGTCTTGGAAAAATTGATTTATTGTAAATGTACATTGTAGCAAATTTTTTTTCTGTAAGTACATGCAGTACTAAACCATTATTTCATATAATTCATAGAAGGGTTTCATTTGTTAAAAAAAACTGTTATTGTATTTTCTCTGCTGCCAATTTAGTCAGTTCATTGTATAAAGTTAGCTATTTTTGTCAGTACATATCAATATCAATGAATTGGACTTCACATGATTGACTTATCACATGGTTATTTGCATTTTTACATTTGTAGACTGTTTAAAAAATCATAAACAAGTAAGAAAAATGGTTGCCTTTTCAAGAGTTTGAATATCCAATTTTGCATAAAAATAGTTCATAAATATTCCGTAGTTTCATGTAGGCTAGAGTTCTTATTTAAATTGCAGCTTTATGATTTGGTTACTATTTTATAATATACACTTAAGAAAATTTCTATTTTAAAGGCATTAGTTCATTTTGCTTAGTAAGTGCTGATAATTTGGAGCAAAGAAATTGTTCATTTAGTTCAATTACATATAGATCATAATCATTAAATTGTGTTAGTTTAAAATTTGATAAATTGTTGCAATAATCAACAGATATTTTCATAAAATGATGTTTTGTATATAGATGTGCTTTATATCACAATGTTGTTTGTCTGTTAGTGCATTAAATTATGCAGAGGGACATCTGAGGTCTTCCTCCTTCACCTTTTTAAGCTGTAAAGCTGGAAGAATATTGTCATATAACTTTTACGTTGTTGACATGTCCGTTTCTTAGTTATGAGCAAGTAGGAAACATTGGAAGTCCTTTAGGTAGATAGATGTAGGTCAACAGTTTGTATGTATTGGAAATTACTTGACAGTGACAGTTTGCTTAGTTACCGGGAAGCAAGAGACGGTTTGTCTTCTAGTTAGATTGTGGTTGGTAACAGTCTGTAGAATTCTATGGATTCTATTTGGATATCTCAAGAAACGCTAGTCGGCGGTTTGTAAATGTGTAGATATGTACTGTCAAACAATATAGGTGGTATATGGTTGAGGTTCTGATAGTGGCATTGAGTTCAACATTTTATAGAGGTCTAAAATCACATGGACAGTTTGCTTTGTTATTGCTGGGCAAATGAGTTTGCATATCGGTCAACGGTTCATCATACCTAGTTAAAATATCCTTATTACAAACCGATCATGGAGATGAAGAGCGAAATTTATCACCAACATGATATTGAATTAGCCAGATTTCAGCGAGCTTGTGAACAAATACTTCATCTGAATGGAAAATTAGATGAAATCAGTAAACGCTACATGTTTGCAAGGGACAATAACAACAAGATCTTCCGGTACTCACTGCGCAGCCGGATGTTGGTCATTGAAGGCATGCTGACAGCATACTGCAGTTATGCTAAAATAAAGAAAATGGAGATAATGAAACTAAGACACAATCTTAATAATGGAACAGACAGTGAGGATGAAGAGTTTTCGAGTGAAGACGAGTAGTCTTGATGTGAAACACTTAACGAGCATTTGCTAGCTGGTCTCTGAAAAAATGACGGTCGTTGTCAAGAGTTGGCGAAATAATCAAGAAACGCGAGCTGCCGATAAATGCCATTGACATTTGTTTGACAATTTGCAGACTACAGAGCATTTCTTCATGCCATTTTTGAATCTAATGTATCAGTCGGATTTTTGTTCATTGCAGATAATATTTATTGTTCAAGCATTTGTTACAATGAATGCCATTGACATTTTTATGTATTGATTCATCAGTTAAAAGATCAGTTTGCAATCTACAGGGTCTTTCTTCATGTCATAAGTTGAATCTGTCGAGATATTACTTTATTGCTGTAAATATTTATTGTTAAAGCATTTGTTATAGTTACGTGTTGTTAATTTTCAATAAAAATACCTTCAAAATGTAAAATTTCTCATGTTATTCTTTTATCCTCGAAGAGAATAACAAGTCATAAGTTGTCCTCAAACTTGTATCTTATCTAAACACATTGATTGAAAATAGACACTTTCGCAGACGAGTACTTTCCCGCGTTTTTTGAAATTAACATGCAGACCTTGCGGACCAAGTAAATAACTGCGGCTTACAGTTTGTATATATTACTATATTGGAGAACGGGGCTACAAATGTCAAGTTCTTTAAATATTTTCCTGGAGATAGCAGTCAAATTATACCAGACTATAAGAAAATACAAAATTTAGAAACTGGCTAAATTACGTCTCTCTTCAACTAAACTTAACATTGAAGTCGGCCGACACAACAATATTCCGCGTGATGAACGAAAATGTACACTCTGTATTTTAAACGATCAAGAGGACGAATTTCAGAAAATGAAAGAAGGCTTTATATAGCCAGGTATTATTATACCCACGCAAATATAATTAAGTATATATCATTAATGCAAATTAGTAATAAGAAGATGAAAAAATGGCTCTGTATTGTTACAAAGCTTTCAAATTAAGGGATTAACTAATGCAAAAATATGGTCAATGTATCTAATAATAATTATGATGCTCACTATATAAGCATTTGAACAAAATATACACATTTCAAAATTTCAACAAATAGTACATAATTTCGGCCTTTGGACAAAATATACAATATTTCAGCGTTTCAACAAAAAAGTACATACATTTCTAAGCATTGCAACAAAATTTACAATACTTCAGCATTCTAACAAAGTCGACAGATTTATAATTTTATAAAGCTCTAAGCATGAAATACAGACAAGATAACGGTTTTACCTTATCATAAATTATAAATCTGACCTAATGAAATCTGTAGATGTGTGTACAGTAGGTTTTATAAAGACCTGAATTATAAATATAAAATCTGAGCTGGTACAATGACGATACTTACACCACTTGAAATGGCATTTTCTTTATGAAAAAGAGTATAAATACAAAATAACAAATGAAAGTATGAATGTGTAAATAACAATGCCAAAACGAATACAAATATGTATCTTAAAAAGAAATTCGTATAAATTAACAAATGGTCTTTATTATGTATTTCATGTAAGATTTTTAAACATCAAAATTCACATGTAATGACTAGCTATTGACTTCTATTTCCTGCAATTTTGACAATATTTATACACAATGTCCTTTCATCTTCTCGCAAGGCAACTTTTAAACTTAGTTATATTATAATGAAATAATAAGAATACACTGTAATTCAGTGGTTTAAAAGAAGGTAAAGCATTGAAAAAGAAATGAAATATTATCACAGTCTTATATCTCTAAATTATTTTGTATCCCTCTGAATGTTTTAATGGGTAAACTTAAGCAGAAAGAATGTAGGATGAAAGATGTCAGCCATATAAAGCAATATATATTTTGTATTAACTTTGCTGTTGTATGTTAAAATTAATTATATGCCACATATATTATGATGGAAATTTAGTATCATAAATCTTTACGAATGAGAAATGTATCATTAGGACAGCGATACCCCACTTTAAATTGTTTTGTTAACCTACGGATGGACAGCGTGACAGGCGGACGCAGGACAAATCTGTTAGCTCCTTAGGTATTTAAGGCATTCAAAAACTGTCTGCTAAATTACTTTACAAAAACATTAAAAGTAAATGTAGGGCTCACACAAAATGTGCAAGAACACTTTGAGAACCATTATGAAGGATAAAAACCTAAACGTGATTTTTTTTAAAGAATTACTTGTAGACTTTATTTAAAAAAATACTTGTAATCTATACACAGAGGCTTTAATAAACTGATTTTTGATCTCATTTTTGATTTACAAAATAACATCACAGAAAGAAAAACATATATATCACAAATGTTAATCTCCGTACCTTTAAACCTTCACATACAATTTTAATTTGCAAATCCAAAATTTGAGCACAAATTGAACTAATACATTTATATAATGTTGGTAAAAGTACCTGGAGCAGCATGTACCTCGAGCACTGTTTGTAGTTTAACAAAGGCAATACAATAGAAACGTAACAAAGAAGAAACAGACAAACAAGTTTTATGAGTACAATAAATAAAATTGTATTCAACCTGTGTCAAGGAATGAAATATTGTTACATCAGAGCAGCTTGTTTTTAAAAATCTTAACAAATCTAAAATGTATACATAAACGATGAATAAAAATAAATGACATATAGGTGTAAATGACCATGTACATGTAACTAAGCAAAAAAAAACATTTAACAATTTTCTATCACATTATCGCTATATAAAACATAATAACTACAAGAAATTGTAACATTTTTACAGTTGGTAAGAATAAATCATATATTCTGTGTAACACTGTATTTCAGATTTAAGCATTGATACAGGGATTTAACAAAAGGTATCTGTCTGCATGCTGCAATCAGTTGGAAGCCATGACCAAAGCCATGTATTTTCAGAGATTCTCTGTAAAGTTCAATAAATTCTAGGTTTTCTTTTACTTCAATGACAAGAGTTGCTTTGTTATGATTAGAGATTATTATACAACCCATGTCTTTCTACATTTTATCAGTAAAGATCGTATAAAAGCTATTCAGAACAAAAAAAGATTTATAATACAGCCTCTTATGAGGTATTGGCAATCCTTACTTTAGGAGTCTGGTAAAAACACCATGTCAAAAATCTGAATAAAGTACGATCCTTTGAAAGCATTACTACAACAAAATTAAATGAAAATTGCAGAATCAGTTTGATTGAGTCTGTACAAGAGGGACAATGAAAAAATATAACATCCCTCATACTCCCTAGCACCGGCTTGAGTGGTACTCCATTTTCAACTCTTAAGAAATGCTATACATTAGGGTTACTCAAAGGATAATCTTGTTTTTGGAATTATGATTAGCTCAAGTGATTCAAATTTGCACTAAGTAGTGGAGTGTAGTATACGACTGAGCTCATTCTTGTGAGTCAAAAGCAAGGTCCAAATCAAAGTAGGTAAATAGCTATTTTAAATTAAACTGTAACATAACTTACTATCACAATGAAAGTTTTAATGAAATAAACTTTGATTTGAAACTGTTGCAATTGTCTATACTATTTCTAACATATGAAAAATAAATTATAAAAGACTATGATCAGTACATTATATCAATTTACATAAAAGCAGCTAAAATGTATACAAACTTTAAATAACAACTTTAATTAAGAGGGACAAAACAATTTTTATTCAACTTAGTAATAGTTCTAAAAACCATAAAATTTATTCATACTAGTGCGTAAAATGTTCATTTTTAAACAAATTAACAACAAACTTTCTTACATGATTTAACAGACTGACAAAATGAACAAGATTCAGGCTGGGAAGACATCTTCCCAGATTCAGAGTACAATGTAAATTTAACAAAAAAAATCCATGAATCCCTTCCCCTAACGCTGACACATTCAAGTACTTGACTGAGAAAACATTTATCTTTTAATTTATTTATATTATATCTAGACAATTTTATTGAGGTGGGGGTGGGGCGGGGGTGGGGGGTTTGACTTTAAACACAAAATAGTCAGACAAAAAATTTAATGTATGGTGAATAAAATTTTTATAATGAGGTAAATCTAATTGACCTTCATAAAAGGTCAAGGTTAAATAACAACACTAACAATGGTTTATAACACTTTTTTTTTGGTGCCCAAATTTTATTTTTAAAAGGGTTATATTGAATTAGCTTTTTCCCCCTACAAATAAAAGGGTTTTTTTAAAACGTGCCCTTTTTCCCCTTTTTTTCAGGGGGCCCCAAAGAAAATTTGGGGTTTTTTTTTTTTCTAAAATATTTCCCCTTTGTTTATTTCCAGAAGTTCATTAATTTTTGAAATTTTTGTTTAAATTCCAAAAAATTTTTTCTGAAAATTGGATGTTTTACACTCCCCTTAATTTTTTGTTTTTCTAAATCGTATAAACTTTTGAAGACGCGGGTTTTTTTAATTTTTAAAAGGATTGTGTTTTAAAAATTTTTATTTTTTAAACTCTTCCAAATTTTTGGGAAAAATGTTCAGAAATAAATTTTAAACCCTTTTTCCCCCAAAACTAATAAAAAAAAGGTCTTGTGAATGCCCCCTTTCCAAATTTTATTTAATAAAAAATTATCGGGGAAAAAGTCCCCCTAAAATTGTACACTCATTTTTAAGCCCAAATTTTTTAAAATGTAAAATTTATATTTTATCCCCATAATAAAATTTTTTGGGAAAAACATTTTTTTAAATTTTTTTAAAAGGCCACATCAAAAGTAGATTAAAAGCCGTCGTAGATTTTTAACTAACCTCTGGCTCATTGTTTTTTGTTTTTTGGAAAAACCAAAGATTTTTTGGCCCCTCGTTTTTCTGAAAATAGAAATATACTTTTAAATTTTTTGTTTAAAAATTTTAAAAAATAAAAATTAAATTTTTTAAAAATTTATTTTGACGTTTTTTTTTTTTTAAATTCTTTTTTTTTCTTTGTTTTTTTTTTCCAAAAATTTGAAAATTAAACTGCCCCCTAAAAAATATAAAAAAAAAGAATTTTAAAAAAACAACCAAAAAATGTTATACGGGAAATTTTTAAATGTTTTTGGCGAGGGGGAAAAATGTAATTTAAATGTTAAAACTTTTTAAGGGGCCCACGCCCTAAAAGTGCCCCCTTAACCTTTTTTTCCCAAGCAAAAAAACCTTTCTTAAGTAAGTTTGAAATATTTCCCTCACAGGGTAGATTTGCCCAAAAGTTCCAAACGGGAAAATTCTTCCCAAAAAGTTTGGGGGAGGGGCAATAGTTTAAAAAAGCCCCTCCCGGCCCCCCAAAACTATTCTTTTTTTGGTTCCCCCAAAGGCCAATTTTCCTATAAAAAGCTTTAAAACATTTTTTAAAGGGGCCTTAAAACACAATTTCCATACTTTTTTTCTTTTAACAAAAAACAAAAATATTTTAAATTTCCCCTTTGTGTGACCGGTCCCCTCATTTTCCCTTTCTCCAACCTGTGAAGCATTTTTGGCCTCTGCAGCAAACTGATACACAATAAGTAGGCAGTCCTTACAGAGTTGAACAATACGGCGGCAACAATTTAATTCAACCTCGTCAACGTTTTCTGAGCTCTTACTAAATATAGTTTCCCAACTGGCCGGATTTCTGTAATAAGTCATAGTTTTGAAAAAAATTTTATCAGCAAAATTCAAGGTAATTGTAGAGATATATGAAATGTACAAAAATAAAGACAAGAAAGAGGACACAATTATGGCCCCTTCGTATACTTTCCTGCATAATAATGTCGGATCCCTAACATGAAAGTTTTTCTCTCAATAAAATTCAAATGTGTTTAAATAAAGAGACAGAATAACCGAACATAACAAAACAAACATGCCCAATTCAAGTCAGATTTATAATTTTTTTTTAGGTTTAATCAAAATTAAATGTTTTTAAAAAGTTTTATTTTTAAAAATTCCCTAAAAAAAATTTTCGTAACTTAAGGGCCCCTTTAAATTTTCAAAAGGGGAAAAAACAAGTTTTTTTTTAACCCCCAAAATTCAACCCTTTTGAAGAAAAAAACCCAAGAAAAAGGGGAAAAAAAATTTTTTATGGGTTTCCCATAAAGGCAACTTTTATAAAAAAGATTTTGGGAAACCAAAACAAATATACTAACAAAAATTCCCCGGGAGGATGCAAAAAAAAAATTCCCCGGACCCCTTTTGCCCATAAAACCTCCCGGGAAACCCCCGGGGTTGAAAACTCGACCAAACTTTTGGGAAACAAGGGGGTTAAAGGGTTCCAACCCCTTTAACACCCCATTTTACGCGGGGTTAGTCCCGGTTCGAACTTTTTGGATTCAACAATGTCTATCAACCCGTTCAAACAAAGATTGAAAAATTCTGTCTTGCTTTAATGATATCTAAATAAAACAGTTATTGTGTTACAGGCAAATGGGTAAAATCTTTTATCATTACTTTGTTTTGACAACATACATAGTTTTGAATAGCAAAAACAGCCAGAGTATTGTGAACATAAATATAGGCATTACTTTTGAAAATTAGGCATTATGTCCATTTCTGAGGCACAATGTGCCTTTAATGGTCAAGATTAAAATAAAATTTTCTGTAAAAATGAAAAATTCCATCATTTAGTGAAACAATGTAAGATTTTGAGCTTATATATTGGATATATTGTACATGTATTTACATGACTGTATACTGATAAGATCAACATGAGTAGCCATAAAATATAAAAATTTTATTAACCCTTTGACACTGCCATAGGGACGGCATATGCTGTCCCTATTATTTTTGGCGTATTTGCCATATGGACCGCTTTTGCCGTTTCTATAATAATAATAATAATTATAATAATAATAATAATTATAATAATAATAATAATAAATATAGAGATAATTATACCATTGACAATAATTATTATATACTAGCAGATTTGGAAACTAATACTAATAACAAATAATAATAATTATATTAATTAATAATATACCGGTAGTCATTTCTTAGAAACCTTCTGGCAAATAGGTGATCAATAAATAAATAACCCTCTGGCAGCGAAAGGGTTAAACAAGTTCAAGAAATTTATTTAAATCCTGCCATTGGTGACCTTGACATTTCCTTGGCAATTTTATTAGAGTTCTATATTATATGACAACCAATGTTATATTCTTTTTTCACATGACTTAATTCATTGAAATTCACTAAGCAAACCAACTTGTTTTGACATTTCATGCGTACTTTGGAATTCCGCTTTTCATGAATATTGAGGTAAAAATGTCAAAGCATTATTACATTACATGGAAAAGAAGCAAAATTGTCATGTGAAAGAAATATATATATGCCTTTTTGGATAGACAGAAAACATAAAAACATCATTATTTTACACTTTACCTTTCTTCGTTTAATTGAATCCAGTTTAACTAACCAATATGAGGCAATTCTAGGCTTGTGGAACTTCCAATTTTCATATAACTGTAACATTAGAAAATATTCATACTTTAAAATTTATTGAAATCTATGAAATTCTTACTGAATATGTCTATTTTGAATTAAACAATATAAAAAATATGTATCGAAGCTGCATTCCCCAACTTATAGGTCACGTGAAGTTGATCCTTTCTTAAAAAAGTGCCGCTTTTTGAATAAAAACATGTTTATTCATATTTACAAAGAGAAAGTGTAGTAATTTTCTGTCACATATATTTTCAAATATCAAATTTGAGCATGATATAAATTATCTTTTATACATAACAAAAGGTCAAATCAACATGATTATAAACATATATTACTGTCTGTATTCAGTCAGGACCTCATTTTAAAAATTTTTCTACAAATGATGAAAGATTTTGTCTAGATTGAAAGATGGACAAGTCCATTTCAGATATTTAACATTACAAAGGTTAAATAACAAAAGGAAGTTTACGTACTTTATCAAGAATAGTGTCCGCCTCCTGGTCAGATTTACCGGGAAATTTGATTCTCATATCATTGAGGGCCTGTAACGTCCTGCGTACTAGCTCCTCCTCTCTCTCGCGTATAACATTCACCAAAAAATTGTCATCCTACAAAATAAACAAAATATTGAAATTGACAGTATTTCCTGTTCATACAATATATTTAACAAATGCAATGAACATGTATCAAAGAATTAAATACCAATTCAAAATTTGAAATGAATAACTGCACAGTAAAATGTATCAGTTTTGGATATGTTTTCAGGAAAGAATCTTAATCAAACAGGGGTAGTGCTTAAAAGCATCAGTATAAATAGGACATTAATTGTTTCAGTGCTATGAACGAAATTTTAAATAAATGAAAGGGTTTTCAATGAAATGCTACTACATACAACTTTGTCTATATAAGTAACATCAATCTTTAATGAATATGTCATATACCACATTTGATCTTTGTATATTTGTAAGTTTCTGTCCTCCAGCTTGTCGGGATCGTGTCTGATTCGGTCCAACACTGCCGATTGGTCTACCACCTGGTTGTACTAATCCTGAGTTAGGCCGTGACCCCATTCCGTTCGGTGTTCTGCTAGCACTGATTCTACTGTTAACAGACGCAGGTCGTGACATTGTTCCTCTGTTATAAGGAGTACTAGGTGGCGAGGCTGATTCACTTTCCTCATCGTCTTCTTCACGGTCTGTCCCTCGGAACTGCTCTGATGATGGCATACTGGCCAATGGCTATATTAGAAAAGAAATTATTTATATTCTAATTTATATTTCAAAAGAGTTTGCAAATAAATATCAAGACTGTTATATAAAGCATTAAAGCAGCATTTTTTATCTTTGATCAATAAGGGGGTTTGGTGATCTAGTTATAAAAGTTTTCACCTCTCACCCCAGGAATAGGGGGTCCTAGTGGCTCTACTTTGAACACAACAATGTTAAACTATGCTCATATGATGCAGTTAATCGTTCGAAAGCAACTTGTAGGAACTTGTTTTACTGTCAAGATAAATCAAGTAATATACATGTTTAAAGTAATACCTTTGGTCCTCTGGATCCTGTCATAGGTTTACCCTCAAAGTTCATTTTACCCTGCTGCTCATCTGCTTCACAATCTGCTATCATATCCAAAATATCAGTTTCCTACAATGTAAAATATTACAATCTGCTACCATATCCAAAATAAATCAGATTCTAATGAATTTCAACCCTTTAATTATTGAAAGTGGCAATAAAAATATTCCCTATGCCACCATTATAGAGCAAGCTTTATATTTGTGCAATTTGATCAGCAACCAAATTGCAAACTACCAAGACATCTGTGCTGTCTCATCAAAGTCTTTTTATAAATTTTCCCTTAAACTGTGTAGTGGTGTTGGTAGCTTTCACTCCGAATCACAGCAGAAAGTCACATTGAATTTACCAGAGCACACTAATCAGCCACCGCATTGTTCCTGGGCAGGCTGTCATTTAACAAGTGCTAGTTGCCTTCACTTTCATAAGGTACTGATTACTTCTGTACATGCAAGGGCAGAGCTACAGTGTGAATGACCGTAGAAAGGATTTCATGATCAATTACAACAAAAAGTGATCTGCGCCGTTCGGGAATCGAACCCAGGTCGCCCAATTCACAACGCTCTACCTATTGAGCTAACCTTATGGCTTTTCCCTAAAACTGATAAATGGTTTTGACCAGATTGAAAGATGGACAAGTCCATTTCAGATATTAAGCATGATTAGGGTTAATCAATACAAGTATGGCATCTACCTTGAGTTTATTATTATAGATGAGCTGTATTTCTTTATGCATAGATGTAGCCCTGCCAGACATGAATGTTGTATAGGCAGCCTCCAGTAGATGTATGTATTTCTCTTGTTTTGGTTTATCTTCGCACGGAAATATTCTAATAAAACGTCCACGATTCCTGTTTTCATATTCTTCTCTCGCACCAGCTTTCTTAACTCTCGCCAACAACTCTTTCTATATACAAAAAAAAGTATGTATAATTAAGCAATGACACATGTTATGGAATATGAAAAAAATCGTCTTCATTATAGACCATTATGCAGAAAGCAGTTGTTGCTAAAATGGATACGCAGGTAAATTTCTTATTTCTTTCAACCAATTTTCTTTATGATAATCATAGTTATAATTGTGCTTAAAATGAGCACCCTGATAGATATGTTGGAAATACAAGGCATCTTCTTTAAGAATAACCACAAGGTCAGTCCCATGTTGGTCAGGTAAGAAAACTTAACATTTTAGTTAGAAAATTCTGGGACACTTTCATCATGATTTATTGGGAGTTTAAGCATTTGTCACATGACAAGCTCTCAACTATATTACAAAATACAGATGTCAGGCACTACAGATATTAATTAACCATTAGAACTGAGGAGAAAAAATTTAAAAAAATTAACTTTTGTCATTTTACATATTCATAAAATAAAATCAGTGATTTTGTCTGCACCTTACTTTGAATTCAAAAAACCTATTCACTTTCAAAATGGCTTTTCTATCTCTTTTTAAATGGAAAAAACATTACAAATATATAGATAGTAAAAGGCCAACTTTATCTCTCAGAAATTAAAACAGTTTTTTGTTTTTAAAATATCTTTTCATACAACAGTATTATAAACTGACCAATTCATCTTTTCTTCTTTCAATACTTGCACGTTTTTTATCATACTCGGTCATGTGCTCCGTGTCTGATACACGCTTCGATGGCCTGAAAAGTCGTTTCTGAGCTTCTAGTTTTTGAGCCGTCATATTTTTCTTTTTGTCGCTCATTCTGAATCATAAAAGCATACATCATTTTTAACCCAAACATATATCACTTATAACCCAAACCTACATCACTTATAACCCAAACATATATCATTTACAAGCCAAACATATATATATTTATAACCAAAACATATATCACTTATAACCCAAACTTAAATCACTTATAATACAAACATATATCTCATACAAATCTCAGATAGACTGACAGCTGAGATATGACCAATAATGTGCTAAAAATGGCATAAAAATGGAAGAAACAAACCATAGCTTTGTTCATTTTAAAACTTTGTTCACACAATGAGAGGAGTGCACGTTTAAAACATAAGAAGGTTACAAGAAACTTACTTGATATTCAACAGTCTGATGGTATCTTCTATCAATGCTGACTTGATGTCAAAGTCAATCTTTTCATCTGTACCAAAACTTGGTGATCTATTAATCTTTAATTTAAATTATATGCACATATCAATTATATTTTTTTTCATAAATAGAGATTTCCTGAAGAACTTTTACTGAAGGCAAGTGAAACTTTGTACTGATTGAAAAATATTGTCAGTTAATTATGGTGTAACCTCTCTCTGTTATTAAAGGCCCATTATGCATCAAAAATGCTTCTTTTTTTCATTTCTCAAAAGCTTGTTATTTTGGGTGACCAAAGGGCTATTTGTTGGCCAATTGCCTGAACCTTTTTTTTTTTCAGTTAGTACAGTCATAGTTATTTAGTATTTTGTATTTAAGTCAAAATAATACTTTGTTTACAATATGCCACTTTTATGACAAATTATTTAGCATTTAGCCCTACTTTCTTCAAGTAATAAGCATCTAACATGGTTTTAAAGCCATTATTTAAAATGTAATATTAGTTCATTTTCTCCCTTTCTAAAGAAGTAAAAAATATTCATTTCTGATGCATATTGTGCCTTTAAAGTGTGATTTTAATATACATGTATAACCGGCTACTATTTTAAACAATTTGAAATAAATTAGGTCAAACTGATCCTGTTCTGCAAGAATTTTTTTAATTTAAGAAAGGCATTAACTGTTAATATTTTTATTTGTTCACCATGATAAAAGTTAAATGAATTTATTTTACAAATCTAGCAGATATATTTACTATTATGAAACTTGCTTTACCTCAAGTAACCAAGGCCTTAATTTTCTGTCAATGAGCACATCAAATCCGAGCACCTCAAAACACACACTATCACTGACTGCAGGTGCCCCTGGCCGACACATTCTGTACGCGTGTAAAATATGGGGCTCCGCTACAATCATAGTCTTTACTATCATGTCACTTATATTTCGCCACAATAATGCAACATCGTAGTCATTCCGACGAAGATATTCGTTAAATGACTTAATAGATCTTTTGCTTCCTGCGTCCAGACTGGCCCCTTTTTCGTAGAACTCGTTGTGTTTATTTACAGAATAGTTTGTTAAATGCATAAACAGGTGACTCTGAAAAAAATAAAATGACATGGTATTGATCAATAATTGCTAACTGGATGTTGTACAAATAAATCATAACTTTAGATAGTATAGTTTGCAAAAGTAGTTCTTGTCAAAATATTGCTGTGTAACAAACAACCAATTTTCGATTGCATCATAGGCTGACAGCAATGCAAACCAGACTGTTTGATATTTTAAGTCTAGCACTTAATCAAAATCTGTTAAACTTATAATGAACTGTTCTTAATTAAAAGCATGACAAGTCTATTATTTCAATCTAGTATGTTAAAGTGAATTGGTCTATAATGGAAAGACTGTAATAGTGACAATGAATAATTATAGTGACAGTATTTAGTATTTTCTATTTAAACTAAATACTGTCAACATAATTATTCATTATAGATTGCTATTCATCGATATCAGTATATTTTTGAAATTTCCGCTGAAAATCAAGGTTTTGTCCGGATTCCTGTATGAAATTTGGCACAGATTCTGGGCGTAAATGGCACTGAATTGGGGCAGAATCACTGTTTCTGGGTTGACATTAAACGGAAAAGCAAAGTCTGTATCAGTCCGCCAAATACAGAAAATTATTTCTTTAAAATTGTTGGAACCATAACCAGGCTGAATTTAATTACGGGTGAAATTTTGTACTTAGACTGTAAAAGATGGACAAGGCCGTTTAAGATATTTAGTGTGGATTAAAATAGACCTTGAATACTTACTATGTTATTTTCAGAAGGTGGTAGATATTTCTCTGTACTTAATCTGACAAGGCCATCATTAAATAGGAACACCCTAAGTGGATCACATGACGTTACCAAAACATAAATTCTTAAATCAAACTTATATCCATCCATTAACAATGGCTTCTCAACATATTCTTGAACAATGAAGTGTTCCTGAGCTGGAATCTTCTCTAGGTTTTTATACAAGCTGATCCTGAAATAAAGAAAGAAAAATATTAAAATTATATATTATCCTTAAAGGCACATTATCCCTCAGAACAGCTTTTATTTTTATTTCTTAAAACCTTATGTTACATGCTCTAAAACCAGTATTTCACCATTATAAAACTCTGGTCAAATACAAATTTTTGTTGTTGTTTGATGTTGAAATTACAAGTGCAGTATAACAAAATTGTTAAATATATAGATTTTTGGCGGGTTATATGGTTTATATGTCAATATACAGTTGTTTGCCATGGAAACATATATACTGGGCAATTATTATAATGAACTTATCAAAAAAAAAAGTAATTATGGTAATAATAAATAACTTTCTTACCCATGACCTTGGGCACCATTTGATGGCTTTACAATAAATGTTTTTGACTTTTTATGAGCTTTCAAATCTTTCATGTAATTCTGAATAATGTTGTAGTCGGATGGTAAAATCCATGTGCGAGGTACAAAGTTGTATTCTTCTGGTTTTGCCTTGGCCATTCTGAAAACATTAATCATAATTATATAAACTCAAGGGGTGGAAAAATCAATTGTCTGTATTGCCAAGGTTGTCCGACACACAGCCTATACGTTCAAATGAAATTTTATTCCTGTTTTGAAAGAATATTTGCAAACTTAGTATATATTGTTAACTGTAACATGTAAAATAATATTTTGAGAAATATATATCTTTTATATGTCTAAAATTCTTAAGAAATACCTTATTTTTTTTAAATACCATGGCTATAAAAGAATAAATCAAAAATACATTAAAGGCATTCCACTGAGGTCCAAAACCTATAGAAAATAATTTGTTGCAAAGATCTGAACTGGGGCATTTAATACAGAAAGATAATTATGCAGAAGATAATTAAGAAATATACTAAGAAACAAATAAAACATCCTATTTTAGTGCTATTCTTAGCCTAGTTTGAGTGAAAAGCATTGCAACGTTTTTCAATTTTGGTCATTTTTCACAATTAGAATAATTATTCTGGAGTAAACAAATGATCTGAAACTTTGCACACAAGTAATTGATCTAGACCTTCAGCAAATGGAATATTTATCTTGAAAAATTATGTCCAGTTCCATCATGTCAAAAAACTTCAGTGGAGTCCCTTTAAAATCAACACAATCTCTTACTTCATCATGTTGCGAGCCAAATTGTCTTTGCGAGTCACCTCACCCATGCCAGGGAAATGATTTATCCTCTGATAAGGCTTCAAATCAGATATCTTCTCTGTTGATACAAATGCATCATTCCATAATAAGAAACTGTAAGTAAACACACAACAATATAATGTACAAAATTTTATCTATAATTTTAAAATATACACATATTGTAATATCGTGAATCATTTACTGAGTTTCGAATTGTCTATGTGTTGACAAGCATAAATGAATCAAATTTAATCTTTTCATACTTTATTATTCATCACACATATTTAACTTCTTAGACAAAGTAAAATTTTTGATGGATCTTACATTTGTGGATTGACCTATTCACAAAACCTACAACTAACTAGTAGTCTGGTGTCATGACCTCAGTAGAATTTGTGGGATAGAGTCATTCGCAATCTCTTTCCTTTATAACTAAGTGAGCCGCAACATGACAAAACCAGCATAGTGGGCTTGAGACCAGCATGGACTTTCAAATTTAACAAGAGCTGTCTGTAGGACAGCACGCTCGACTATTCTAAGTGCTTGATAGTAAAAGAGCCTTGATAATGTTAAATTTTTTAAGTTCACAAAAGGGCTATTTTTTTTTTATAAATTCATGTTATAGGTCTTAGAGAGAGTCTAATTATACAGAATTGGCTTGACTATTTGGAAGGTAATGTCACAAGGGTTTTGCAATTTTGCAAACTGATGTACATTGTTATTATAAATAAGAATTTTAAATTTCAATTGAATATCTCAAGCAATAATTGAGATATTTGACTTTACAAAAAACTTTAACCAAAATTTCTAAGTTAAAAAGGGGCATAATTCTGTCAATATTGTAGGCAGAGTTATCCAACTTGTCAATCTGATGTACCTTGTTACTATAAATAAGTATTGTAAGTTTCAATTGAATATCTCAAGTAATAATTGAGATATTTGACTTTACAAAAAACTTTAACCAACGCAGACGCCGACGCGGACGCCGACGCCGACGCCGGGGCGACTACAATAGCTCTCATATTCTTCGAATAGTCGAGCTAAAAATGTACAGGAGAAGGGTCTAATAATGAATTATTTTAGAGGTGGCCATTCATTTCTGTATAAACAATTACCTTTCTGTAATGTTACAAAAACTTAAGTTACTTACGATGTTGGGTCGTCATCTTTGGCAACACTGAAGCCAATATGTTCTACCATCTGGCGGACTGAAAGGGAGACAAATGTATATCTTGTAAGTACATGTATATCTAAATTAACATTTCTGGTTATAGTACTGGTAATTATCCAATCATCCACTTACTGAATAGTTTTAAGTGCATGTAAACATGTATATGAAAACTTTATATAAAATTTACAATATTTTCTAAGCATCTGCTGCACCTTTGAAAATAATTGCCGAAAGTCATAAAGAATAACTATAATTTCAGAATCTTGAATATTTACAATGATTTTAGAGTTTGAGAATCATAATATTTACAAAAATTCTAGAAGTTGACAATCTTAGATGTTAACAATAATTTTAATGATGTTAGAATTTTCAAATCTGAAAACATTAACAATTATTTTAAAATTTTAGAATCTTAGGCATTTACAGTATCAGATAATTTCAATGATTTAAGAATTTGAGAATTTTAAAAATTTACAAAAAAATAATAATAATAGAATTTGAGCATCTTAGACAAATTATTCAATATTTTCAATAACTTTAAAATTTGAGAATATTAAACAGTTATAATTTTTTTTAAAGTTTGAGAATCTAAAACAACTGTTACAAATATTTTAGACATTTACAATAATTTCAGAATTTGTGAATCTTAAACAGTAACATATTTCTAGAATTTGAGAATCTCAGACATTTACAATTATTTCAATAATTTTAGAAATTGAGAATCTTATACATTTACAATCATTTAAATAATTTTAGAATTTAGAACCATATTATATAAACCCTTAACCTGCTGGAACCAAAAGTGATCAGCCTTTGCCACCAGTCAAGAGCCAGACCAGCCTACACTACCATGCAATCTGACATAGCTCAATACTGTTGGCTGACCAACTAAAATTTTCATTTTTATACTCCAAAATTAAAATTGATACTCCAGGACAGTTCCAACAAGAGTGATCAGTGACCACATGTGTCACCTGATGACAGCCAATTAAGCAGTTGTATTGAGGGGTGATTGAAAAATTTGTTCCCTATTTGTTGCATCTTCTTTCTAGCATGTAGCAGCTACTGTGTAGCAGGAGACACAAAATCAATATCAACCCAAAACACCCTTTTAATTCAATGACCATAACTCAGCTTAAAATCATCCAACCAAAAAAACATGTTAAATATGCACAAGTACTTGAGGTACTGATCAATCCTGTTATATTTCATTCAAATTGCATTAGGATAGAACAAAAGTAGTTTGGACAAACTAAATAAAATAGAAATCATTAATGGGCCATAACTCTGGTAAAATCATGTAGTACTCTGTAGCTGGTGACACAAACATGAAAGTTAAATAAGTCCATTTAAGGAAATTCAGCAAGTTAATGATTAAGTATTTTCCTAATTTTAAAATAAATATCACCAGGAGAAACTTCAACTTTTAAAGGCCCATTATGTCTTAGAAATGCTATAATTTCCATTTCTCAAAAACTTTTATACTCATTTGCCAAATACATATTTAAACTATCCTTTGCTTATTTTGCTCTGTTGGCAATTTGTATATTTAGTGAATTAGGTTTTTGTATGGAAGTCAAAATATTTATTTGTTTACATGTTGCAATCTTTTTGACACTTCTTTTATTTAGCTTTATTTAGTTGTTGAATATCTTACATGCTATTAATCCATTATTAAAACATTATTAAACACATGTTTGGCATTTCTAAAGATTTAAAGAAAATATGGATTTCTAAGGCATAATTTGCCTTTAAGTTTATAAAATCTTGAAAGGCTTTTGCTAATTTTTTACATTTCTTAAAAGCTATTAATATTTGATGTTTAGATACAGTTTCTGAAAAGTATTTATTTGGCCATAAATCTGAACAATCTTTTACATTTGGTCATTTTATTAATGTTATAGCGGTTTAATATTTTGTTTACAAAACAACAGACCACTTTGTTTATGTCTTGCTACTTTAATGACAAATTTATTCACATTCAATGCTGCATTGTTCACATGACTGGCATATAACATGTTCTAAACCTATTATTAATTCATTATGTCACAATATAAAGCTTGCCTAAATCTCTGGACAGAAAAAAAACACTTATATATTACTTTCTATAGCTTAATGTGCCTTTAAATTACTTTATAAACAAGAAACTGCTTGTTCATGAAATGTAATAGGGGTACTATTGATTATAAATACATGTACATTAAACTTTTGATAAAAATAGAGTATAAATATCAACAATCAGAATTTTTCTTTTAATATGTCAAACAATTTTTTTTTTAAATGTGAAGTTTCAAAGTTTACTTAACAATTATTTTCAGTTTTCAACATATATGTTAATGCATCTAGTGCATACAGACTTACGTAATATAATTGAAGTACAAATGAATCGTATTAAATTATGTGTACTGAAATTAACCCAATTTATGATACAATAAGTGTTTGAACTGAATGTTACCACAACAATCTTCACATCTTACTATACACATGTCTTGGCTGCTAAAATTGGGTACAGAAATCCCTTAAATTAACAATGGACTACTCTAAATTTGAAGCAGGACCAGTTCATTCTCAAATTCATTTTGACATAAAGATTTAATATTTATTATAGTAACTGATTACTTACTGACTTCATATCTTGTACCACTTAAATTGGCAGTGATCATATTTTTACGTTTTTTCCGCTTTGCCTTTGGCTGATTTCTAAGACGTCTCTCTTCATCATTATCTACCCTTTCCATATTAACATCATTCTGACGAGGACGGTTCTCAGCCCGCATATGTGACTGGTACCCGGACATAGGTCCAGCAGGACCTAGCACCATGTTTGCAGCGGTACGATGAGCGAAATGAGAATGCAATGATGAGAGAGAAATATCTGAAAATAAAACAGATCATTACATAACAATGACAGCACAAAGTAAAAGATTATATATACAAAAACAACACTCTTCTTCTCTGCTTTTATTCCCAATGTAATCAATGGAATAAAGTTAATTGAGCTTCAATTACCTCTTTCAAGATGATAATAATAATAAAAGTGATAATACTAATGAAAATAATAATAATAAAAGTGATGATAATAATAATAATAATATAATAATAATAATAAAAGTGATAATCATAATAATAATAATAAATAAAGTGATAATAATAATGATAATAATAATAATAATAATAATAATAATAGTAATATTAGTAGCTCATGTAATAATAATAGTAACAATAATTTATGCGTAAAATGGATTAACAAAGACAGGTTTGGATAGATTTCAATAATTAACCTGGTATGAAATTATGGGTTACATACAGTGATACTGTTACAACTAACTGTTTCAAAATGTTCAATTTGCATTATGAAATATAAAACATAACATCAATCTAGTCATTCATTATGCATTCATATACTGCTTTTATTTTCAGAGTTAATCTTATAAATCACGCTATTTTCTTTTCACTTTTACACTGTTTCTTTTTATAGATTTGCAATTTTGCATATAACATATCAATTACAATACTGGTTAAAGTTAAGGTGTAATTAAGACCACATTAAGACCCGAGAGCGGAAAACATTCAATTATCTACAGAACAATGGGTCATACTTTTCTCTACTTAAATAAGTCAGTAAATAATTTAAATGCCATTAAAAAATAAACTAAAGTATCAACTATCAATACTTGACAATGGGCTGAAGGGCTTACAGTTCTATTAAGGTCAATTACTTTTTGTTCCTACTTAGTTTACTTTGACACAAATAAAAAAGTCATTGAACAAATTTTTTTTTTTGCTATATTTTTTGCCAACAATTCTAAAAAAGAATATTTAAAAAAAAAAACCACAGCAAAAAATGTCTCCTGCTACTAAATATAACACAACTGAGATCAAAGGCCCCCTTTCATGCATAAAAGTAACCTTGATTGCTTAAATTTGTCAAACAAAATTAGATAAGAAACTACTCATAGATATATCAGATTTAATCAAGTGTTTTTATCTAACTGTTGCATACCATAAGGGTTATCAGTCTTCGTGAAATCAATTAAACCTATATAGAAACAACAAAACATGAAAGACAATAATCATTTTACTGTATCTTATCATAAATTTATTCCCCTTATCCTAACTGGAGTCCTTTTAGCTTGAATTTAACAAAATTTGCAACAGACAAATTTAAGAAGTCTGAGTGTGTTAATTAAAGCTGTCAGAGCCAATTAAAATCTAAGAAACTTTTATTTAAGATCTAATATCAATTAAATATTATTGCCTAATATCATAATTCAACTTTCAATTTACGAAAAAATCATGATTTTTAGGGAATATTTCAAAACAAGTACTGATTGAATAGTGAACAGTATAGACCATTTCTTACAGTAAATAAAAATCTAGTCAAAGAAATTAAAAAATCTTATAATTAATCATCAAATACATATCTAAGAGAAAATTAAAACACCCAAAGTCTATGACAAAGATGTAGCCTGTTAGCACCCCATCTGATCATGGTCTGTACTGTTTGCTAATCAGTCAGTTCATATTTTGAAACTCAAATTCCATAAAAATGGTGAATGATTGGTAAGAATAAAAGATGGACAAGTTCATTTAAGATATTTTATGTGGTAAGGTTTAAAGATATCATTAATGAAACATTTCAGCATCAATAACTGATCTTAATTAAGTATAAATGCTCAGTGTGAATTAAAGATTAAAGACCTTACAGTGAATCAATTGATTTCCTTCTATCAGTTGTTTTGAAACTTAATTAGATCAAGATAACCTTTCTAATGCACCAGTCATTTGAGATACAGGTGGAAGAGAGAGTGGACAGGGGGGCAGAGGATGGAGGTAGGGTCTTGTGGAATGCTTGGAATTCGACGACTTGGTTTATAGAGAATAGACAGGGGAGGGGGCAAAGTATGGGGGTGGGTTGTTGTGGGATGCTGGGAATTCATGCAATGACCTTTAATGGTTTCATAGTTTAACAGTAAAACATATCATATACAAGCAGGAAAAATCAAAACAAGTAAAAACGTATGTTGTACTGACCTACCAACCCGTTTCTCAACAAGTTAGAATTCCACTGCTCCAAATCAATCATTTGAAATGGCAGGAAAAGATAATTGGAAGTAATTTAAGACTTAAACTCAATAGCCTGAGGGTAGCAACTGATTCTACCAATTTGAGCAGTGTAGACCAAGATCAGCGGGCACATCAATGCTGTCTGATCAGGGGCTGCACTGTTCACTATTCAGTCAGTACTTATTTTAGAATTGTGCCCTGAAAACGATGGATGGTTTTGTACAGGTTTAAGATAATAAATTATAGCTTGGTAAGATTAAAAGATTTTTTTTAGAAATCAAAATGTAAAACTGACCGTCATTATTTGCTCCTTTATCCATTGATGCTAGAGATGATACCGATGTACTGTGTTTTAAACTTGTTGACATTCTCCTCTTCTAGTTGTACCAAGTTTTATATAGCACCATGTATGCTTGCCTTACTTAACTGTTTCATATGTGACTTATCCATCTAATGATTCACAAGATTTATACTGAAAATAATATCAATATAGCAAATTAGAAAAATTAATCTATTCAACTTTTACCTACAGCACTATATATATGTCTAGGTCCCCAAAAACCAACAAAACAGAGTTAAAATTCAATTTTAAAACTAACAAGTAAATATCAGTACAATATGCATTATCCTTTGAGTAAAATTGTAATATAAGTCTAATTAAATTACAGTTAAACATGTGTGTCAATTGGTTTGTAGATGCATCAAGTATCAGGTGTGTTGTGTGCTTGTTTCACCTTCCGCTTTCAGCCTCTGCCGCTAACTTAAACCAAATGCAAAATGAAAGCAGATTGTGTGAATCCCTGCCAGTACAAGCCCTTTGTAGTGCCTCCTTGTGACGACACACATCAACTGAGTATCTCACGGTCTCAGGCTGAACTACAGGGGACTCGGAGGTGGTCTGCCCCTGGACGTGCATGCATGTCTGGCCCACCAGCGTGTGGACAAGCCCTGATGCCCATGAACAGGCCACCCAGCTAAAGGTAAATAGCTCCACTGCCTTGTGTATGCCTCGGGAGAGGCTAAGGGAGAAGACCCTGACAGAAAACAACGACCCTTGTGCTTCCAAGGAAGGTTCTTTAGCCAGAAGCTAAGGGTTGGGAATCCCCTACAGAAAACCTAGACAGCTGAATTCAGCATTACTTAAGTAAGGCCAAATGGCGCTCTCTAACAAACCACGGTGATATGCATCTATGCCATGACTACACGTTCATCAACAACATATAGACATTGTAGAAGGGCAAATGACAAGAAGAAGAAGACAGTTAAACAAATGTCATATACCAACATGATTAAAATACATCACAATCAGTTTATTTGGGCCACTGAACTGCATATCCATGTCTTTGTCTTTCAGGAATCTTGTAAATTTATGTCATTTAAGATTCCCGGTATAATCAAAACACTATTTTTAGTATTTTATCTATATGAGAGTTGGTCTCTAAGTTAAGGTTTCTGCCTCTCAACCAAAAGACTGTGGACCTCAAGCCAGTCAGTTCACATTATGTTTCCTCTTACATACATGTAACAATGCACTAGCACTGGTTATAAATTACAAACTAATTAGCTCTTAAGGAAGCGGACTTGAAAGTGATAAATAATACATATATATGTTGCAATAACTTGTTTCACAATCAAGCTCAGACAATATATAAAGTATAATGATACACTTTCTTTCAAATTTCAGATAATTGATTTGTCTAAAATCAGAAGTGGTTGATTGATTTTCTTTAGACCTGGCGGTCAAGGATAACCTAGCTACGAAAGTGCAAGCACTTATTTCCAGTAGGGTCCTTACCTCAACAGACTCTAGAGACAGCTATGAGATACAAGGGAGTCCGGGAACCAGTTCCTAGCTCTTATTGAATAGATCCCTTGGTTCTTTTACATGCCCAGAGTAAAGCACTGAGGATTACCTGGGTTTCTTAAATTACCAGTAAACATCATATTAGGTAGGTGGGAAACACTGAAAGTGTCTCTGAAAAGTCCTAAGGGTGTTACCCAGGATCTAACCCTGAACCTCAGGAGTGACAGTCAGTGGTCTAACCAACTGAGCTTTCACGCCACCTAGTCATTCAACAAAAATTTAATTTTAATACCAATTACATGTAGATGTCATGGTCACTAATTGAATACATGCTTTTTAGGGATCAATTCAACAAGATTAATCAAAATAAGGTTTTAGAATATGTATTATAAGTTTATGTATTATATATTTTTAAGATGTATGACCTCTTTTAATCAAACAATGTACAAAAGTATTTTGTCCAGAAACTGGGTTTGCCTAAAACTGTAAAAGAGTGTGCTAACATAACCCGGCCAGTTCAGTTAGAATATTAGAAATGTGAAACAGTTTAATAAAGAGTACATTCATGTACACACTTTGGGATCTATTTTTCGTTACATACATAGTATTCAATGTCAAACCTATTCAACTGTTTAAACAATTATAAAACAAAGTTATTTTTGTCAACAAATTGAAAGTCTATTACTAACGTTCCAATTCCGTGTGAGTGTGAAAATGAACTTTGCTTACCTTACCAAACGTATAAAGTGTTTACAGTTTTCGTTTATATTCCAATTTTTATATTGTAAGCCTGCAAATTGGATTAAAGTTTGTAAAATTAAACGTAAATTGAAACTAGCAGCCTAAGCAGGTACTTGTCATTACGGTAGCACGTCCGCCATGTTGTTTAGATCACGTGATAAACAATCTGCTTAGTTACGCTAATTGCCAGCAGGTGCGTGCAAAATTGGGTTTACCGGTGCATCGAAAGTTTTACTTGGCGCTTAATTTGTTTAATGTGCTCAGATAATATTGAAGAATTACATTAGCTGTATTGCAAATTGATCAAAATGGGGAATGTCATTCCAAGTATTTAAACGTTTGGTTGACTTATATTGATCTCAATTCTATTGTACGGTACAATTAATCAGAGACATAGATAACATGCATCGGCTCATTAAGCATTTAAAGGAAGATCCATTTATAAATGTCATATGTTATTGCAGCGCATACTTGTAAAATATTATACAAATGATAATTATATAACAAAAGGCAACAATTTCTAGCAACATTAGATTAAGCTCTTCCCCTATAGATAGATGTCATTTATAAATTTCTTCTAGGTTTTAACCGCAACTTTATCTTGCGTTTTTTTTAATGCATAGTTGCAGTTAGAAACATTGATTATATATATTTTAGACTTTTAGTAGCCCTGAACATTTATAACATTCTGCAGGATTATAAAAACCATCTTCGTATTTTTCTAATGCTTGCATTAAACTTGAAAGGTTACTTCCTTCCGCTAGGCGTTGGAAATGTCTACAACAGGTATCAATATTTGAATAATCCCCACCCCAAGGTCGACTGTGCTCTGGTGACTACTTACATTGTATTTCCCGTATTAACGGGAAAAATAACATTCTCGCATGTAATTTTCAAAAGATTTTCTGTACAAATTGTATTGTAATGGACCTTCCTATGGGTACTAAATGTGCACCCCTGGTCGCCGATTTGTTACTGTATTGCTATGAAAGGAACTTTTTGATGAGCCTCTTTCCAGATACACAACAATATTTTATTGGATCATTTAACAGCACGTCCCGATTGCTGATATTTTTCATTTGGACAATATTTACTTTCATCAAATGGTGTATAATACCTTTCTTATGGAACTTAAAACTTAATGAAACGAATTCTTGATATTTTACCACATCATTTTTGGGTCTTCATATTTCAGCCAATAACACTAATATTTACATGAAAATCTATGAGAGTTGATTTTGATTTTGGTAAAGCGAATTATCCACATTTCGATGGAAATGTACCTCATGCAACATTTTACGGGGTAAATGCATCTCAGTTAATTAGATTAGCCAGGGCTGGTATCCAAGTAAACGATTTTAACAAAGGGCTACCGCTGCATAAACTTCGGAAATATTTTACGAAATTTTATAATCGTAATTTCGATTTAATATCAAAATTCAATGACGATTTGAAAATTCTTCTGCGACTAGGGATTAGCAAGCCTGATTTTTATAACGATGCGAATTACAAACTGCACAAGATCTTGGGTCATGGTAAACTTTCTGTTGTCTTTACTAAAATAATTAAACGTTTTATTAAAGAAGTTATATGACTCTACTAAACTAACTTATTAAGACATACCGCATGCTTGGTGTTAACCATTTTAAATTTGGACACTACGCTTTCTTCTTTTTATTACATCTGACGGACCAAGTGGGAGACTATTTTGGGCAGTTCTAAAACTCATCGGGACTGAATTGTTTTAATTTCCATCTTCTGTCTTGCTTCGTCGGGCTCTTGTAGGTGATATTAATCATTGCTGCTCGGTCTTCCTTTGAGACAATGAGCTCTTTTGGTTTACTTTTTATTTGTATCTACATGATCATTTATGTGTTTTACTAATTCACCTTTTGGAACCAAAACAACATTTAGAATTTCGCTTGGCGGGGATTCGTTTTTATTTACATTGTCCCTTTTTGTTACTCAGATGTGTTTCTTGTTAATTGTTACATACAAAGATAACTATCATCCCTTTCACCATATTTCTTTTTAGAATTAATTTGGCCCCCAACCCACCGTCCTACTGACCCCTTCCATTCCACCCTTATCCTTTTGTAGTTCTTTTCATTAATTTTCATCTTGAATTACATTGCAGGTTTCTATGATATCTTTTTTTTTAAAAATGATTTATAATGACATCTAGTCCATTTTCTGTGTGTCATGTCCTGATTGGTGTTCTGCTAATTCCCTTACCAATGGTCTTGTGTTTGGGGAAGCTTACATTGAAGGATGCCCTTCCTTGTAGACCTATTTATATTTTACTGCCGTGATCCGGAGGGTAAACTACAACAAAAAATACCACTAATCCCCATGTCCACTGGCTTGGACATGAATGTCTAGTGGGAAAACTTTCAGTAGTGTCCAGTAGTTACAATAATCCTTTAATCATTTCTTAAAACTATTGCTCAAAAGCCCAGACCTCGTCACGCTTTATCATTATATACATGTAGCTGCATATTCTACATATAGAAAAGCCCTGTATTAAGTCCGAGGTTATTATTAATAATAGCCGAGATGTTCCGTTTGCTTTGAAATGTTGACGGTAAAGATAAAAATGGAAAATACATAACAAATATATATCAGTTTTCAATATGAATTGAATGGTTCTTTTTATTTGTTAAGAAATAACAGAAACACAAAAACAACAATAAAAATAACAACAACAACATAACAAAAAGAAAAATCAACAAAAACTCATAATTTCACTACATGTCTATATATTGAGTGCAGTTTCTTCCTTATACAAAACGTTGCCACTGTGTCTTCCAAAGTCACATTTCTGAAAACAAAAAGGATAAAAAATGTAAATAATTATAAATATCCGTTCAAAATGTGCGTTACGTAATTGTTTTCCTACTTTACTTATGTAGCAGCATCATGATAAATACAGTTAATGATATGCAAATATTTAGCATTAAAATATATATTGTTTCTTTACTTTACCTGGAAATTTAAGACGTTTTCAAGCATAACAGGGGTTTTATTTAGCAGGAAGATGCTAGCCTTTCATTTCAATCAAACCAAACTAGAATGTCTGTAAATTCATAAGTCACACTTAAATACTAGTTCATATCTTTGTAAAGATCGTCTTCTAGAACTACATACCAATCTATCTCTACTTAGGTGTTGTAAGCAGCACGGCGTCTTGCTGCGTCATAAAGCTGTACGTCTCTACGTGCCTTCACGCTCTTTTCTCTTAAAATATCATCCCGCATTAATTCTTGCCATCAACTCTTTTTCAGCGGCAAGTGTAGTGAACCTACAAAAACAACAGAAAATAAAGATTTCTGGGCAGGAAAATGTTTAATTAAGCATAAAATAATTAATTAGATTGCTATCTATAACAGCGGTCGAATTATTCCTCTTTTCTAGAGGACTTTACAAAGCATAGTCAATGACTCGACTTTTGCCAATCACTCGATTTATGTCATCGGCTCAACTTTTGCCAATCACTCGACTTATGTCATTTGTTCGACTTTGTCAATCACTCGACTTATGTCAATGGCTCGACTTTGTCAATCATTCGACTTATGTGGCTCGACATTTGCCAATCACTCGACATATGTCAATTGCTCGATTTTTGGCAATCACTCGACTTATCTCAATGGTTCGATGTTTGCCATTCACTTGACTTATATCAATAGCTTGATTTTTATATCAATAGCTTGATTTTTGCCAATCAGTCGACTTATGTCAATGGCTTGACTTTCGCCAATCACTCGACTTAGTACAATGATTCGACTTTTGCCAATCACTCGACTTATGTCACGCAGACTAACTTGATATCGGTATCTAAAGATTTTAGTGACTCATGTATCTTTGATAAAATGTAGACTTTTTAAAAAGTTAAATTAAACCATACAGTCATTTTTTAAATGTATAAAAGTGTATATAGGTATTAATTTTAAGTATCACATCTGCCAACAAATAGGTGTGATTCTTGGCATTGAACGGTATTCAAATATTTTTTTTTCATTCTGGTTATGATGGCTATATATTTTTTCACATACAAGTTGGGTCAGTAACAATGCAACTTTTGTTATCAGTCGTTTGTTGTTTTACCGATAATGTCAAACCAATTTTTAGAGACCTACACATGAAATTGTAATCCAGACAAATTCTTTGTGGACATCTGAACCAGTAATCTCAACAGTATCGGGTATCAATGAGCGATTAAAAATATGTTACTTTAAGATATAATTTAATTTGAAATATATCTACCTCCTCTTCGTTCTGGGTTGGGGTTACCGCCTCATCCAAACCGTCAGCCAATCTTGAAGGCATCCTGCTTGGGTCACCCGTGTTGAAATCAACAGTAAATGAAACACCTCCCTTTGTCAATTTTGACTCTTCGATTTCAGCTTAAGAAAGAGAAAATGAAGTGAATAAATTAGAATGATTAGCAAACATTCTTTATATGTAATGACGCTAATGAAAGACGAAATAGACAATTAAAATGCTGCTGCTGCTGCTGCTGCTGCTGCTGCTGCTGCTGCTGATGATGATGATGATGATGATGATGATAGAAACGTGAAAAATTTTCTTTATGTCCAAAGTAAATATGATAACTTAACTAAATCCTAGAATTAATATCAAATTATCATTATTATTTGTTCTACAATATTGTTATTATCATTCACTAGTATAAGTATGCTTACATTTTTTAATATTTATTAGGAACTGAATCAAAAAACGACATACCCTCTTGCAGCTGTTTTACCATATCCTCCGGGTTGATCGGGTCCGGTGCCTTTCGTCCTGGTGAATTCCTTGAATTTCTCTTTCGTATTTCCGCCTCCGAGTAAGAAGGAGAAACGCTGTTCTTTTTAATTTTACTCTTTACAAGACAACTGCCCATTTTGATATTTTTTATTATTTTTTATCTCACAAAATCGCTAATGTGTGTCAAAAACAGAAATGTTGCCGTATATTTACCGATCACATGAAACAACATTTTACGGTCATAGAAACAACGTCAATAGTACGTCATTACGTCATTAAGTCATATTAATTTGTTTTTGTTTTGCGCATTGTGTAATGTCATCCAGCTATTCATCTAAAGAAAATTACTAAGAATTACAATTCTTGCATAATACCTAACACACTATATACGAGTAAAATACAATATACAAGGAGAAATAACTATATAAGATACGGGCACTATTCTGCTATAAAAAAAACTAATTAAAAGACTACGGATACCATGCTTGAATCAATAGACTACTTTATTAACAACACAAACTCATTTAGTTGTATAATTAAAAAGGAAAACCTATTACATGTAAATTGTACATTTTGACATAATAGGTCGATTAAAACTTTTACAGCAAATATTCGCAAGCAAGTCTCGTCCAAGTTAAGAGTAAAGACATTACCTGGACAATCATTTGCTTCTGTTGTCTTTTGGCAATTATTACAGTTATAGTTATATAGTATTGTTACAGAAGTCAAAATACTACTTTGTCTTTTATGACTATTGAGCCGCGTCATGACAAAACTAACATAGTGCGTTTGCGACCAGCATGGATCCAGACCAGCCTGCGCATCCGCGCAGTCTGGTCAGGATCCATGCTGTTCGCTATCAGTTTCTTTACTTGTTAGAAAGCGAGCAGCATGGATCCTGATCAGACTGCACGGATGCGCAGGCTGGTCTGGATCCATGCTGCTCGCAAACCCATTATGTTGGTTTTGTCGTGACGCGGCTCAATTAATTTCATATTAAAGGGTAATTTCTTAAGGTTTTAAGTATCTAACATGCTCTAAAACTACAATTCAATGTTGCAAAAACCATGTTTGCCATTTCTAAGTAAGAAAATAAATTCGCTTCTGAGGCATAATGTACCTTGAAATTTAAATGAATAAAAAAAAATCCTGAAAATACTAGAATAAATAAAAAACATTTTTAGAACAATATCAGCTTCCAAAAAGTCCGAACATCGTGCACGATTTAAAAAATAATGGGGAACAATCTTTTTTTTCCTATTGTAAAACTGATGTGCACTTCAAATTGCTTCAATTAATAAGATTAAATGCACCGATGAGTGTTCAAGTGAACCTATCGAAGACAAATTTCTGCACACGATTGAAATAATTTCCAAGCGATCAGTTTTTAAGCCACGCTCTATAGCTAACCAATATCTGTTGCCAATAACAGTCATTTCTTTTTCCGAGTCATTTGGTTATTCCTCGAAGTTTCCTTAGCGTTCCTTGTAACATTAACGCTCCGTCGTCTGCTGGCAATCATTTCCAGCAATGTCGTCTGCTTCGGTGAATATGATGGGGCAACTATGGAGAAATTAAAAGTAATATAACAAGAGCGAGGACGAGACTTGTCACAATATCGGAGGTTTCTGACAATTGTAATTGATTAACCGATGTTAATCACATTTTACTATCACAGAAATTATTCAAAGTTTGGTTGTTATTTCATGTATTTCTTCACTTGACAATGTTGACTTTTTGATATAATTATTTCAAAGACACTTGTATGCGTCCAACTTTTTCAAAGAAAAGATGTTTTTATAAAGTATTTTAATAAGATATTTGAGGAAATATGTATGAGGTTTTGATTTATGAAACTTAAATTTTGTTGTCGATCTGAAAAATTGTTTGAAAAGCATTGATTTCTTAACAATTGCACCATTTTTGGAATCATAAGAGCATCATTTTCACAACGGCTCAGTTGACAGAAGGGGTGTGTAAACAAAATAATAAGACGTTATTAAAAAAGGATATTAAACATGTTTGACACAGTAAGCAATTTGAAACACATAACGGTAAAATATAAATATAGAAAACTAAGAAACAAACCTGATTATACCCCGCTTTGTTTCAATAAGACATTATTATAGCCTTTAATACGTGTACAAAAGAACAAAAGAATTATTAATTATGCTTTCACCTTTTTGACTTTACAGGAAAGAAAAAAATATATATAATATCATAATGAATTGTATCTATATTAGCGGCTAATATAAAGCAACATGGGGTGGAAACAATGTATCTGTAGGGAAGCAAACAAAACATATTTCAATAAGAAATCCCAGCACGACCTCCTTTCCAAATTATAAATACTGGATATCAAAGAGAAACCAGTCTACGCAAATAAGCTGAAGGATCGACTTAAAATGAAATGATAACTTTACTCTTGTTGTTATCGGCGATGTTCATTTCTTTTCCTCTACAGTTGCCATTTCCTTATTTGAGCTTAATATATCGGAACATTGATGTATTAATTTATGTTTCTAGGAGGCGGTGCTTCGTGAATTGCAAAGAATCTGTGATAAGCTGGCATGGTCAAGTCCCTCCCCTTCATGAACATAATTATATTGTGTTACTTTAAATGTATCTTGTTTCTTTTCAGAGCATTCCAAAGCGCTTGCCAAAGAATATATCCTCTTTCTTTACCAAATATTCCACACATAAAATTTTTACTGCCAATCTTGTAAAAAAATTGGGAAAAAAAATTCGAAGGCAAACATGCAGTTTGGAATGGATAAAGTTTTATCTTCTGGAATTCGGCATGCGCAGGATAGTTTTGAAACAGTCGACCGTACGGAAAATGTCTCTATAAATGAAACAAGGAAGGCGGAAAGATTTCCAAGAACTCCAAAATGTGCCAGATGTAGGAATCATGGTGTCGTATCAGCTCTGAAGGTAAGGTCACAGGTAAACATTTATTTTTTAAAATAAAATTATAATTATTATGTAGATCTTGTTTAGTAGCATATAAGCAAAAAACCCATTCCAGATACTATAACTATTATATTGAAGTTTAGTTTAGTTTAAACATGTTTATTTTAGCTCGATTGAGAAACAAGTTATTGCAACTTGCATTAATCACATTCGAGTTCGCTTCCTGGAACTAACCAGTACTGGTGTCATATGAAGAAACATGATAGTTAACCGAGTAGGGATTGAACCCATGCTTCCTCGATTGAGAGTCAAACACATTAACCACTAGGCAATCGCTATTAAAGTCAGCCCAATTTGGTGTTTTAAACTTTAAATTAATTTGAAGAAGGATAGGTTATCTAAAATTGTAATATTTTGGTTAAAACTAAAATGTCAATTTACCAAGATGATTTCCCCCTTTTTTTTATAGATATATGAAATCCATTCGTTCGTACAAGTTCTTTGCTAGTATGAACAGCATGGATCCTAATCAGACTGCGCGGATGCGCAGGCTGGTCTGGATCCATGCTGGTCGCAAACCCACTATGTTGGTTTTGTCGTGACGCGGCTCAAATGTACTTTTACTCTTTAAAGGAGCTCGACTTAGGCCCAAAAGCGTGTCAAATATTAAAATTGTGAAAGTCAGACAAAGATCGATCGGAGCACTTTAAACTTACAATATGCAAAAAACAATGAAAAATATACTCGGAATTAAATTGAAAATCGATTCCTTGTGCGATTCTAAGCCCGACTTCTTTTCCGGGAGGGGCGAGATCATTTTGCAAGATAAACGTGATAATTCTAGAAGAACGAGGTGAGCGAATGATTTGAAAATTTACACAAAAGTTATTTATCTAGATCTACATCGAGTGATACTTAAATCTTGAAAAAGATATTTCCTAAAAATCCTCAGTGGAGTTCCTTTAAAAAACGATTTCATTGTAAATGAACGGGATGAATATTTTAATAATGTCGACATTATTTCAAATTTATGGGAATAAAAAGATTTATTTTAATAATCTGTTAACCATTCCAATAATAAACGATTCCTAATGACACTATTTGAGTTGAAGAAAGGTATACAAACGAACACAATTTGACTCTGACCCCTTCTCAACCGACTATACGTAAACAAAATTATCTGCTATTTTTTGTAAATCCTTAATCAAATTCTTACCCTACGAAACATTTAAAAAAATCGGACTTTTCGTGGACATTTTTTATTTTTCAAAATTATCCCAATAATAATAATAATAACAATAATAATGATGATGATGATAATAATAATAATAATAATAATAATAATAATAATAATAATAATAATAATAATAATAATATTAAATTCAAATCGGGCTAAGCTAGAATTGCACACAAGGAATCGATTTTTAATCTTATTCTGAGTATATTTCTGTATTACCTTTTTGCATTTGGTAATTTAGGGAGAAAAATGAAATGTGTAGTCAGATGGGATGGGATTCAAAAGTTCGATCCACACCTAAAATTGTCTGTATTAAATCTGTCCGAAAACGAGCGATCTCTCGTTGTTTTGTAAAAAATAAACTCGGAATGAAAATAAGGGAAGTTTAGTTTGTTATACATACAAGCACATAAATTCATTTATCATATACTTATAAATGACATTTTGAGAAATATTGATGAAAAAAGGCGTATTTTCATTTTCCGTATTTTTAACATAAAAATTTATTTTTCACTGCAACGGAACATATTGTCCGTATTTTCACTGATGTCTGCCGGACTACTTTCTCCTATATCAGCTGATAATCAAAATTTAAGGGCAAGTCTTTCAAATTGTAATATTAAAAAAGAGAAATATGTATATAATAAACAGAAAAATCAAGCTTTTTTCTATGAATACAGCATTTTATTTCATCCTGTGGTATGAAAATTATCATATTTCACTCGTGGCTACCGCAACTCATGAAATATTTCTTTTCATACCACTTTATGAAAATAATTCTTGTATTTATTGAAAAAAACTCATCGTTGTAGTATATATTATTACAAAAAATAAAACTATATAAACCATTCATGCGTACTAAACCTGAAAGCGGTTTTTGACGTACGTTTTTGACCAAAAGATTATTTCAGTCCCGATTCCCCTAAACATTCATTTTCAGGCAAGTACGGGTGTATTATTATTTAGAAAAAAAGTAACTTTTTCTTTTGTAGACAAAAATAAAAAACATGGACATGAAATTGTCTCACTTCAGGACTTTTGATAATGCAAATTATGTTACATAATAAATAGATAAATAAATGAATAAATAAATAAGCTGAAAGTCTACCAAATGCCTAATATTGACAGAAAACTTTTGATATAATGTAACAGTTCAATTGCAAATTTTAATATCGATAAAAATAGGTAAATCATATTTTGATATATAAATCTTTAAAGGGTTTCATGTCTTGCACGGAGAACTTTGGCTATTTTTTCCGTAGGCATGCACGTTATCCGAAAAGGGCATGCGAGATTTAAGGTTACTCCTCGTGATAGTCTGAAACAGACTCGCGAGAGTATATTCTGATTCTCGCCTGGATTAAATTTAAATATGCGACATTTTAAACATTTAATGTAGCTATAATTTTCTTGCGAGAAAGATAATTCATCAAAAATGAATTGGCGGCTGTAGAATAGGCTATTATATACCACACGGACCGGCTGTGATTTAAAATACATGTACTTACTATGTGAATTCTCACATCCTTAATCACTCCAACTGCAAAGTTATGCATGCATTTCATTATATAGAGAATATTGAATGAGTGTAAGTTTAAAACTGAATTTATCGAACGAGGTGCATACAAATGTATTATGCGAGCCTCTGGCGGGCTTAATATTATTTCATACAACGAGTTCATTAAATTCAGTAAAGAACTTACACGAATTTAATATTCTTTTTATAACAGACTGAAAATAAAGACCAATTGAAGTGAAAAAGAACCTTTTTTCATTGACGCGCCTTTCGTATATAACGCTAACATTTAGAGCGGCTTAACGCTTTGCTTGTATAACGCAAATGACGTCACGTCAAAATATATGCATGGTCGTGCAATACCATTTTTACCGAGTCGCAAAAAACGTCACGGGTATGTTATAAATGTATATAGCGGTGTTGTATTTCTATTAAAAGTATAAATTTAAAGATAGCGTGTTCAATAAATAACTGGTTTTAGTGCACACTATAAAAAGTCAAAAGATATTACATGATTATAATTTTAAGTGCATTAAGACAACATTTTTCAGAAAAAAAAGAGAAAAAACACAGCAATACTAGTATTGAACATTGTTTAATTTATAAATGAATTTATGGGCTTGTATTAATGTTTAAACCATGACCTACCTATATTTACTATGTTTGAATTATTGTACAACATGTGATAATTGTGATTGTATGCATAAAACTGTTTTTCTATTCTGTTTAAGTTCCATGAAAATGAGAAACAAAGTGTAATACGAATTAATACAAATCGACTTCGCAATGCAACAGAGCTTTGAGACAACAAAGCAAAGCGTATGTTCCAGGCTCCTATATCCAACATTCAAAGCTCGTGGCAAATCTTATTTACAAATACATAAAATTGATACGACATTTCTAAAATTGTAAAATGGCAGATAATCCTGAAATTATTATTTGCGAAGTTATGACCATTATTTTTACTTATTATTTTGTCTTCTAACTCAAAGATTTTCAAAGGTATAAACTTCAAAAAGGTCTCATTTTGCCGTTTGAGGTTCATTACTGTTTTCAAGTTCATCATGTTTCTAAGAAATATTCACTAATGTCCTTTTTATATTTTTTCTACAGGGACATAAGCGATACTGCCAGTGGAGGGATTGTCTTTGCGCGAAATGTACTCTGATAGCCGAACGTCAGCGCGTAATGGCGGCACAAGTCGCTCTCCGTCGTCAGCAGGCACAGGAAGAAAACGAAGCTAGCGACTTGGGTATGCTGTATGGACCCGGCGGACTTCTACGCATAAATTCTGATAACATGAAACCACCCGTGTCTAATAATAAAATCAGTAAAAGAAGGAATGATGGACAAGATTCTCATAACAATTGTAAGTGTTCTTTTTTCCCAAAAATACGAAAGCTGCAGTTCACAATCTTAATGGGCCTTTTTCTACAATATTTTAATACTAATTAAGATTACCATTGAACATTTAAATTCACGAAAAATAACAACAAAACAATAAATAAACAAACCATCTTTTTGAGATCACCAATTGAAGTTAAGATGGTCTCCGCAAGAAGCAAAATAACACTTGTTGCTTGATTGCATTTGAGTATTGTGTTTTATTCAGTATTTGTAATATTCTTTTTCAGCTAAACCTGTGAAGCAATGTAAGGGGAATGCAGAATATGGAGAAGTAGAGAGCACTTCGCAAATTTCTTCTGCTAAATCAGATACGATCAGCACGATGGCTTCATCACACAGAAGCAGCCGACAATTTCACCAGGACCAAAAGTTGGACACCCAAGACGCACATTCACAATCGGATAAGAAATACGAAATCATTAGTAAACTGTTTCCAATGTTGTCTGCCACAAATGTGAAAAATATTTTGAGTATCAATGATAATGATATTTCCATGACAATTGATTTTATTCTGTCGAAAAATTTAAACGATTCGCGTAATTCGGTTTCAATGGTTTCTTCATCTATGATGTTAAGACCTGGTTTCTTTGGTAACGCCCTACATTCAAATATCTATGGCAGCAACGCTATGATCGGAAGACTTCGGGCATTTCCAAACTGTACAGCAGCCGACAACTTCCGGTTTCCGATGACAACAGTTTTCAACAGTTTACCATACTCGATGCTTGAAATCCCAGGAACTCATTCAGAGGACAGAAATAAACGTATTACAAGTGCAAGGGAAACAAACGTCAAACACGATTCAATCTCCGGGTAGTAAAATACAATGCATGTGAATTCTAAATAGTAGGCCTACTCAGTAATACTTTGTAATCAAAAAAGACCATACGTGACATTAAAGGAATTTCTCTAGAGGAAGATAAATGATTTGGTCAACATTTCAGGGGGATCCCTGTTTTGTTTTTCTTTTTTGCGAAGCTGAATTTATTCTATACTGTATAACTTACTAAAAATTGCTATTCATTTCGACAGACAGTAAATATTATTATAGATAAGTATATACGTCGGGAAAACAGCCAATGCAACTTTGTGGACGTTGGGCATATGCCCCAATAAGATTTAATGTCTGAAAAAAATGCTAGCTTGCAATTGTTATGGGAACAGTTACTGTTACAATTTTCGTGTATTCTTAAAGGAAATGATACTTTCCTCAGTGTTTGACCTTTTTTCATTTTGAAAACAACAGCAATAGAAGTGTTGATTGACATAATTATGATACTTGGATTTGGTGAAGAAATACATGTACATATTCAAATTACATTACTTGCGTGTACATAGTATATTGTATAATTTGACCCGTTGCATTCAGACTGTATAAGACTTGCATTTTAATATTGTGATTTAAGATTTATATACAAAATGTATAAGTTTTTCTGAGGATGTCAGAAAATAATTTCAGCAAAAGATTTAACGCTAGGACATTAGATAATAAAGCGTGACCGTGCATCTGTGGTGTATTTCTTAAACATCAGATTGTCAACCAAAAAAACATATTCCAAAGAGATGCTTTTAATTTCGTTACTCAAAAACTTTCTTTTTTCGGATTTCCAATTTATTCATTAGTCGATTACATCAACATTCTTTTTCTTATGCTTATGTTGCTTTTTTGGCAATTAGAGTACAGTTATAGTGTTTTTGTGTACATTTCGCTACTTTTATGAAAAATTATTTCACATTTAGCGCTTATTCAGGTAACCAGCTCTTTAACCACTATATTTAAAAGTTACAAAAAATTCGTTTGCCATTTCTAAAGAAGTAAAAATGTATTCATTTCCGAGGCATAATTAATGCGTCTTTCATTGCAATGACAGAAAAATTTAAACCTTTTAAATCTATATTTTTGCGCTCTTCAATAGTGCTAGTCGAAAAAACTAATTAACGTTGTTCCAAAAGATCTGTACCCGGTATCTTATAAGGAAAACAGAGACTTATATTTAATAGCACCTTTAAAACGCAATCGATATCTTAAACTGCAAACGCTAAATAAATATTACATGCAAGATATTTAATGGGAAAAATAAAATGGGTTCGAATTTATACTGTCGAAGTAAAGTTCGAGGTGCAGTCAAAATCAATTTGTCTTTTTTCTTTCTTATCTTTTGTCTTAAAAACAAATGTTTCATCTTATTTATCAATTTAATAAAGGACAGGAATTAAATACTGTCTTAATATATGGTAAAATAAAACAAGACTGTCAGAGAAGACTTCGGCGCTCGACTAATTAAATACTTGACGTGATAAAAGAAGATATAACTATTGGGAAAAATCAATAATTATTATGATATAAGTACATTTCTGTATCAGTATCAAGAAAGCACTCAATGTTCAATGTGTTTGCATCACAATCCATTTCGTAACAGAAATAAGAGCAAAAAAGTATTTAAAGTAAAATTATAAGTTCAAATAAGTAAAAGACTATTGAAATAAAGATACTAGGGTTATGAATCTTGTCATGCATAATGTGAGAAATGACAAATAAGAATTACCTTAATTATCTTAAGTCTATAGTAGATACATTTGTACCATTTACAATATAACAATTTTCAAATAAATTTGAAGATTAAAACTTAACTGGAGAGAATTCTTGAAATATATGAGGTAGTGTTATAAATTTTATCACTGACAAAGATGATAACAAACATATTTTGAAGTCTGAATTAAATCCCTGAAGAAATAAAGAAATTAAAGAAAAAATATGGAAAAAATATGGAAAATTCTATGTTCAACGGAAAGATAATTCGGAAAATATTGACGCAAGAGTTATGAACCTTTCATATCATTATTATAAGGGAGTTGATATGAAACTAAATTCAAATAAATCGTTTGAAAAATAAAGAAGTTAAATCAATTTTTTTTATATAAAAACATTCCAAGGTCAAGAGGGGAATAATTCTGTGCTAGTTATGAATCTTGTCAAGTATCATGTGGTTGATGAGAAGGAACATATATTTGAAGTTGATACCTTAAGAAGTGAAAAATCTACAGTATAAATATTATACTGTTTAAAAACATTAATCTAAAATCTGGACGAGGACCAAATCTAGAGTAGGACAGCTCTCCATATGCTAAAAATGCATGGAAGCTGGAACACATTCACCTAGTTAAGTTTCATACAATACTGTACTGGGTTGTTGTTGTTTTTCTTATATATAATCATTCCAACTGTCGTAAAAACAATTTAACAGACAATCCATTTATTCTAAAAGCCCAAATGACGTGACGTTATCAAAGTATCCGGGGAAAAAAAACAGAATTTCGGCCATTCCTGGTAATATAGGGACACATATTTTTTTCTGAACAGAAATGGTAAATACTCAAAAAATATTAACAAGAATGTCGAAGACGCGGCAGGAATTGTCACAAAACCAGGTTTCAAGCCAATGATATTCAGTGTCTTCTTCCAAAGTACACAACGGGACATTTCCTTAAAAATAACAACAAAATTCCTAGCTTCAGCGTCATCAATTTATGTAGTACACTTAAAATGGTTTTGTGAAAATTTGGTTTAAATCCTCCTGGCATTTAGGAAGGCCTGCACACTGATGAATATTTTTTCTATCGTGATATAAAGAAAAATCATGAAATGTACAAGAATTTAAAAAAAAACAACAAAAAAACAAAAAAAAAAATCCGTTTAGGATTAGAACAATAAATCTTACAGAATACTCCGCGCAGTATAGGTGCGACAAGACGTATATCCAGATGTATAATATTATACGTTCGAAGATGACAATAATTCTGAAAAATTCTGGAAATTTCTCTAGAAAATTTGGGAGTTACAAGAGAGAAATTTATTTCTATATATAGAGCTCGAGCCTGCCAAAAAAAAAAAAAGAGATCAAATCACAAAACCCCGCCAGTATGCGCCAGGGCATTTGTAGGAAATAATTCCGAGAAAGTGTAAGCGTTGAAATCTCTCGAGAAAATGAATATTTCTTAATCTATTAATATGTGAACAAACGGGTTAGAATTAGACCTTACAATGATAACCACAAAACAAAATATACCTATAGCCCTCCACGACAAAACTTTTGTAAATGTAAGTTGTGTACACGCTCGTCCACTAATGTTTACCAATCAACCATTTTTTCTTCTGAAAATCTGGTTAAAACACAAAAGCTGTGCATTTCAAATGGTGACATTACGGCTGGTTTTACACAGCGTACCTATTTTATTGTCATAGACTGACCTTTAACCCTCGACATTTTATCATCAGTTATACAATTCTTGAATGAAATCTGAAGTAATCAGGCTAAGTTCGCCACCAATAATCAAGCAACAATGCATTTAAGGTCACTTTGTGACCTTTAAATAATCCTAAAAATAGTTGTCTACAAGCAAACATTCAACTGTTTCTTGCTAAATATGCAGAAAGAAAACAATTCAAATTATATAATAAAAAATGTGTTGATAGCATCATCTAATACCTTACTGTTCAGACTTCAACACAACAGGAATGAAGAAACATTTTTGCCATCACTACCAACAAGAGTTACGAGGCTTTATGAATATGCATACTTTACCAATCAAATTATATTTGTAAAACCAGTATTAAGAGGTGTACGGGCTAGTGGTTAAGGTGTCAGCCTCTTAACCCAGGAATCATGGGCTCGAGCCAGTACTGGTTGGTTCCATGAAGCGGACACAAAAGTGATTAGTACAAGGTTGCAAGAACTTGTTTCGCAATTGAGCTTAAATAAATGTTTAAACTAAGAAGGTTAAGGGCAAAATATAGAATCACATTAAACTGAACCAGATAAAAATGTGAACTATAGAGAATATACAATTCTTATGAAAACAACACAAGATGTTTCTCACTTCTCATATTTATTTCATTTTCAGATGTAATATTCAAAACAAACAACACGAGGAGTAAAAATGAGAGATTTATAATATCATCACTGTGATGTTTCCTGTATCAGATAAAGTGACATGATGCTCATTTTTTTACTTGACAATTGAATCTCAAAGGTTGACTATCATAATGGTGCTAAGTTTAAATAAGCCAAATATAAAATTGAAAACAATTATGGCGAAATGTAAAAGTATTTGGACTTTCATCTGAACACTCCCCATTTATACTTTCATGGGCAAAATGTCACTTTAACAGTATATATGCTAAAATATTCTTCAACAAATTATTAAATAAATTTCTTAACAGTCATTTCATAATCATACTTAGTATTGAAACAAATGGTCTGTGTAAAATATTACCTTCTGGTTAAATTTGCATCTTCACAAAAAAGAATGAAAAAAAATCCAGTAAAGACAAAACAATGTACATAAAAGTTAACATTTTTAAAACCCGCTAAATCAATTCATAACAGTTGTTCAAAATACTGTATTTTCTACATGCTTTTTACAAATGATATCCTACAATTCTTCCTATTCATCAACTGGCAAAAATTAAACCAATGTTGGTGTTTTTTTTCCTTAACTTAGAAACAGAACAGAACATTAACAGAAAAATGGTTTACAGAAAATCATCGTGTGGTGCTAGGTTTTGCATAAAAGCAATACAAAAATTTACAGACATACTATGTGCAACATCCAGCAAAATGATATTTGCCTGTAACAGCAGGATTTCTCAAATATAGTCAATGATATAAGTGGCCAATTCAACATGAGCTGAAGTAGTTGTATTCATCCTCCATTTACAAACATTACATAAATCTTACAGTACTATCTTTATATATTGACATCTTTGATGTTATTGACACCTTTGCTGGTAAAATAGAACAAGTACATATGTACATTGTAGTTTGAATCTATGTCCATGCTCTACATTTTGTTTAAAAAATCAGTTCGTTTTTTTTTTACATTGTTACCTAAATTAATGTAAAATTGAAACATATGCATAAGCTACCAAACTTTATTCCCCTTTCAGATAAAACAAATAATTGGCCCCCTCTAGCTGTACCTTCTGTTGATTTTATTGTCATTTGATCAGTCTTCTTTTGCACAGGGCTGTTTATTAAATAATGAAATCAGAATGTCAGATGTAGTTACATCAGGTGACACTTAAATTTTAGAAGCTCAAAAAACAGAAAATATTTCCATTAACATTATCTAACGAACACCCCTTGTAAAGAAGACCAACTTCATTAAATGAACACTTCTCAAGTAGCAGTCCATTATTGCCCTATACTTTTTTACCTACTTGTAAGACAAAATGTTCAGAGCTGAAGTGAAAAGATGTATCACTCATTAATAAATCACCGGTACTCTTGAAAGATTAATTTTGAATTTGTTTATAGACTTAGAAGGTATAGTTTTTACACTTAACCTACTGGAACCGGAAGTGATTGACCTTTGCCACCAGTACAGAGCCAGGCCAGCCTGTACATCTGTGCAGACTGACCAGGCTCTATACAGATGGTCGCTCAATTTTTGTATTTTGTAATTGAAATCCCTGAAATTTTGAATGAACTGCCTCACATTAAAGGCAGGGCAAATTCATTATACAGGAAGATACGAGTTAGGTCAAATGTTTTACATAGTAAATGTTGTTAACCCATTTGATGTCAAAATAAAATTCTCTAAACTTGTATAAAATCAGAAAAAAATCATGTTATATTTTTGGTAATTTGAAATAAGAATCTATTAATAGTGCTAGATTTTCAAACAAAATTTCACAACATTTTTGGGGATTTGACTCATGATAATATAGTGTTATGTAATATAGTATGTTGCACCTGGTTAGCCATATAATAACCTTTTTTTAACTTCAGTTCAGAAAAAGAATTATTTAACAGAATTATATTTTTGCATGATAAGAGTATGCTATTTTTGAATGAAAGATTCTGAAAAAAATCTTTCCATAATATTGTGTAACCAAATTCATCTAATGTCAAGGTATCTCAAAGGTCACTGAAACTGTTAAAACCATCCTGTAATTCTGGATGCACTGATGCTTAGTTCAATTTATATCTAAATTGCATAACAAGAAGCAGATTTTCTTGAAAAAATATTTTTCAACTCTTAACTTGTTAGAACTAAAAGAGATCAGCCTTTGTCACCAGTATAGAGCCAGGCCAGCCAGCACAGTCATGCAATCTGACCAGGGTCTATCCTGTTGGCAGCCTTTTTAAATTTTTGTTAATAAAACCCCTTAAAAGTTTGAATGGACTGTTCCAGATTCAAAGCAGGGCAAATCAAGTACTCAAATTAAGATTAAGGTTTAAAAGCAAATCAAATTTCTGTTTATAATCTTAAACAAAATATTGGTTTTTTTATTAACACTGACAAACACTCCCCGATGCTGCTTTAACAAAGCTGAAAACAGGGCCTTAGTGAGGAAAAAAAAGGAAACTTTAGTTTTAGCTGCATTGAAAAATTAATCAAGTGATCTGATATCCATGAAAGGTACCAGAAACATATTTGTCAACAAATGAAGGTTCTATAAGAAACAGTGACTAAATCTGAAGAAAGGAGGGATCAAAATAAACGAAAGACAAACTATTAACTAAATGATCCATCAGAAATAATTTCCACATGATCAAGCATTCAAAATATTTATACAACTCATATCAAATATTATTAACAAGCATGGCATTGTGGTTAGTAGAAATATTTTCATGCAATGATCCAAAATGGAAGCAGGCGAGAAAATAATTTCTCATGTTTTGTTTTAGCTGTATAGTCAACATCCTTCTCTTGGTACTTGAAAGCTTGGTTTTGGTGTCCGTCTGTCTGTCTGCTAAAAATGACAACACATCAATAATCAATCAGTGAAGTAGAAAAAAAAACATATATAAACTACCACTCTTCACAAATAATTGCCCCTGCTTAAAATCTAGAAAAGTTTGTTGGGGACAAAATTTCTGATTAGAATTACTATAGAATATTTAATGTTACTATTCAATTTAGGAGAAGAAAGCTAAATTCATTTCATTTTCATTAACAATCAAACCTTGACCAGTCAGCCATTGTTATTTCTTGCCATCCGACTCATAGCTTGCTCTTGAATCTTCGGATTCCTTGTAATTTCTACCACGCGATGATGACCTGCAAGTAAAATAAGAAATATCTAATTAATTACATGATAAACATCTAAATACAGTAGAACTTCGGTAAGTCGAAGTTGGAGGACTTGTGTAAAAACTTCGACACATCGAGACTTCGACTCATGAATCGGTCTGAATTTCATGACCAAATTTCAACCCGTGACTAGCCCTATTTATAAGATCTATAACGTAACCTATTTCATGTTTTTCTTTCATTCATTAATCAGATATTTTACATTATACAATGATAAATATGACACGTTAAGTAACTTTTCACGGCTAAATTGACTTGGACTACCTGTTGACGTATTCAATAAAGTTACAAAAGGCGTAACAATTTGAAAGGGCAATAACTAAACCAGCTTATAGTAATTATTTCGCGTGTGATTATCACGCGACACCGGGTCACGGAAGTACTCAAATGATACATGTACTTTAAAATCCGCTAATGCAATTAAAATAGTAACGATTAAAGCATTTTTTTCACACATTTAAACGCATACAAAGGCTGTTTGAACACTCGGCTGTGTAATTAACACCTGTCACTAAAGTTGATCGGAAATCGTCTTCGCCCGGCCCAGAAAAGGTGTGAAAAATGTCTCGAGATCGAAGGTGTCAAAATAATCGAAGGACTTCGGCTTATTTGTGGTAAATGGTTCTAGTTTTATTCTATACGGACCACGAAAAAACTTCGACACATCGAAAAATTCGACACATAAAATCACGACTCATAAGTAGGTTTTTATAAGGAATATATAAGGAAAAAAATCGGGACTTTCATTTTACTTCGACACAACGAGAAAATCGACTAATCGAAGTTCGACTCATAGAAGTTCTACTGTAATTACTAGGTAAGATACAGTTTTCTAACAAAATTAAACATGTATCAAGTGGACTGAAAATTTGATAGATTGTAGCTCCAAATTCACCTTGGCACAATTTTTAAGCAATACTTAAAATATACGGTATGTCCAATTCACAAAATTTTAATGTTCTATCCATATAAAATATAATTATTGCAATCAAGTTACATTGTGTTATAACTAAACCAGTGGTATGAAATATACTTAATTAAATGAGAAAAATTATTTCACAAATATTTTTTTAACTTACACGTTTAAGTATTTCTATCAAAATAACACAAACTCACACTTTGATTCAAACATAATATTTTTCAAAAAACCATTTTGACATAAAAATATACTTTGAGGGAAAACAAAGTATCCAAAAGGAAACGCTGAAGTTAATCATTAATGAGCCTTACTAAATGCCCTTACCTAAAAATCTTTAATCATGGGATAACTACATGCATCTTTATAATGAAGACTGTTTTTCTCAATTACAATAACCCCAAGCCCCTATCAAGCAATATCTAAACATATCTATCAGTCCATATTTTGTTTTGTAGATAATTTGTATAACCCAACAGTAAATTTTTGACAATAATTTAGCAAAACATCGGATACCAAAAAAATTAACAAGTGATATTGACCTTTGACCTTTACCAGTACCCCTGTTACCCGTTACCTGGACCTAGACCGTGAGTATCTAGCACGCTTTCTGTCTTTTGACCTTGACCTCGATCTGGATGTTGATGATGAACCTGAACTTGAGCTGCGAGAGGATTGTGAGCTAGAACTGGATGAACTTGACCGTGACCTTGACCTTTTACCACGGGACACATTTTTATCATCATCATCATCATCATCATCACTTGCAGCAAGATCATACTGCCCCAGGTCTCCATCATCATCCTCTTCTTCTTCATCCTGGAAGTTTAAAAACATGTTATTAGAATAAATTGCTAGAGTTTGTTTGCTTGGTTTTACAGCACACCAACACAGTATAGGTCATTCCTAGAGTAAGACTTCATATGTGCCTTCAAAGAATGTCAGAGGATGAAGGCTGGTTGCCACATTCTTACCGAGGTATCATTCTAACTGACTTATCATACCGAGTTATCACATTCTTACTAACAGTTAACATTCTAACCGAGATATCTTGAATAATCATTCATACTATACTATAAACAGTAAATGGTCTTAATTATGCATATTCTTTTTTCTACTTTATGTGTTCATAACAACCATATTCAACCTGAAAACAACCCATTATTCACTAACAAAACACTAAGTTAAATTTTCAATGTTACATATTTCCGAAAAACATAAAATTTTTGCTGTAAAAACTTTTTTTAAAAAATTGTGACAAATGATTTTTTAATTTTTTCTGAAACAGAAAGAATTGTTTCCATTACAAGAGCTGTCAGAGGGGACAGCATGATTTAAACTAATTTAATACTTCACACAGCTGTAGCAAAAAATGTCAATATATAGTTACACATGGTATTTATGTGCAAAGAATGATGTATTGTTCAACCTTTTGCGTTTTGGGCATTTTGTAGCTCTAGTATAATTATCAGCCTTTTATGTCATGCACTTCAAACAAATGAACATTTCCTATTGTGATGTGACAATACAGGAACGATCCTTGCGCGGTCAAAAATAACAATTATTGTTCTAGCTTTATTGCACAACATGGCTACTAGAGATTGAAACTAGAACTGCCACTATCATGGCGTGAATACCCCCGCATACCACTTTGTCAGAATCAACAGTGGCCATTTAGAGCTCAAGGACAACCTCCCTGCCAAATCTGAGGTTACTAAGCCAGTGCATTGCTAAGTTATGTAGTCTACATGCTTCAAATGTGAAAATGTCAAAATCAATACATTGCGGACAGGACATTCTTTAGCAATTGAGAAGAAAAGCTTTTGTCAAGGTCCCTGTGACCTTGACATTTGACCCAGTGACCTCAAAATCAATAGGGGTCACCTTATAGTCATGATCAACATCCATGCCAAATATGAAGACCGTGGGTCAAAGGAATCTTAAGTTAATGGGTGGACAAGCTTTTTGAAGTGAAGGCCCCTGTGACCTTGACCTTTGACCTCAAAATATATAGGGGTCATCTACTAATCGTGACTAACCTCCATGCCAAATATGACGACTGTAGGTCAAAGGAATCTTAAGTTATTGGGCGGACAAGCTTTTTGAAGTCAAGGCCCCTGTGACCTTGACATTTGACCCAAGGACCTCAAATTCAGTAAGGGTCATCTACCTATCATTATTAACCTCCATGCCAACTATGAAGACTGTGGGTCAAAGGAATCTTAAGTTATTGGGCGGACAAGCTTTTTGAAGTGAAGGCCCCTGTGACCTTGACCTTTGACCTGGTGACAACAAAATCAATAGGGGGTCATCTACTAATCATGACTTACCTCCATGCCAAATATGAAGACTGTGGGTCAAAGGAATCTTAAGTTATTGGGCGGACAAGCTTTTTGAAGTCAAGGCCCCTGTGACCTTGACCTTTGACCTGGTGACCTCAAAATCAATAGGGGTCATCTACTAATCATGACTTACCTCCATGCCAAATATGAAGACTGTGGGTCAAAGGAATCTTAAGTTATTGGGCGGACAAGCTTTTTGAAGTAAAGGCCCCTGTGACCTTGACCTTTGACCTGGTGACCTCAAATAATAGGGGTCATCTACTAATCATGACTAACCTCCATGCCAAATATGACGACTGTAGGTCAAAGGAATCTTAAGATATTGGGGGGGACAAGCTTTTTGAAGTCAAGGCCCCTGTGACCTTGACCTTTGACCTAGTGACCTCAAAATAAATAGGGGTCATCTACTAATCATGACTAACCTCCATGCCAAATATGAAGACTGTAGGTCAAAGGAATCTAAAATTATTGGGCGGACAAGCTTCTTATAGTAAAGGCCCCTGTGACCTTGACCTTTGACCTGGTGACCTCAAAATCAATAGGGGTCATCTACTAATCATGACTTACCTCCATGCCAAATATGAAGACTGTGGGTCAAAGGAATCTTAAGTTATTGGGCGGACAAGCTTTTTGAAGTAAAGGTCCCTGTGCCCTTGACCTTTGACCTGGTGACCTCAAAATAAATAGGGGTCATCTTCTAATCATGACTAACCTCCATGCCAAATATGACGACTGTAGGTCAAAGGAATCTTAAGATATTGGGCGGACAAGCTTTCTGAAGTCAAGGCCCCTGTGACCTTGACCTTTGACCTAGTGACCTCAAAATAAATAGGGGTCATCTACTAATCATGACTAACCTCCATGCCAAATATGAAGACTAAGGGTCAAAGGAATCTTAAGTTATTGGGCGGACAAGAAAAAACCGACGGACAGCCGGCCGGACGGCCGGCCGGACAAGCTGATTCCAGTATACCCCCCTTACAACTTTGTTGTGCGGGGGTATAAATAAGCAAAAACTCTAAAATAACATTTACCGAGTCAAGTTTGTATGCTGAAGCATCTCCCTCATCATCATTGCTGTCATTTTCCTCCTCATCATTATCAGGATATTTCTTTTGTACTTCATCAATTGATTGTCTACCTTTTTTCTTTTTTCTGCCAAACTATAGAATTTCACATATTATTTATAATGCTCTATAAATAAAGAACATAGGATTCCACACATGACTACAAAAAAATAGGTTAAATTAAGGTGACTTTTTTTTAAATACATTGACTTCCATCATTAATCTAAAATTTCCACTACACATACATTGCACACAAACTATTATAAAGTCAAATGGCAAATCAAATGGCAAACATGTATCACTTCATGTATAAGCATGAAACTGCCTTGACCTATCCAATTTAGGAAATCTTACAAAAAGTCATTTCACAGGTTCAAAGTCATTACCAAAGATATTTTTAAATTGACAATCAGGGCCAAAAAAAAACTGAAGAAACCCAGCTGCCCGAAACAAACAAGCATCTTTTCCCCCATGATTAGTCCTTAAAACTTCCGAGGCCATGAAATTCTACATTCAAATTAGAACAAAAATTAACAGTATAAATACCTCATCATATTCATCATTATCATCAACAACTCGTTCTTTATACTCCACAACTTCGTCTCTTTCCATGTAGCCACCACCAAATCCAGTTCGCTGTTCCTGCTTGCCATATTTTGGAGTATTACACATGTTACACGTCATTCGTCTTGCCCAATTTACATTCCCACATCTTTAACAGAAAAAAAGGAGATAAAAATCTTTTAAGCTCTAAAAATATATTGCAAGAATATACTGAAAGTAGCTTCCCTACATTGCTTTAGCAAGCTTAATTATTATCACTGACAAACAAAACAATAAAGTTTAATTTGGTGACCTTGACATTCATGATTGGACCTACTTACCCTCCCATATCTTCCCAAAGGGAAAACAATGAGCTGCAAAGAAACTACATTATCATTTATTAAAAATTTACAAATCATTGAAAATATTTTTAGTTGATTTATTTTTTTGTAAAAAGAAACAAACAAATAAGTGAAACCTTGTCACATGTCATTTTAATACAATTTTGTGTTTTTTTTTAAGTAGTGGCATTGTCAGGTAGATGCATCATTCAGACTAGTAATCTAGGATTGCTAGTCACATTGGTTCAAACCCAGATAGAGGCAAACGTTAATGCCTTGAACAAGAAAATTTCCCTCATTGCTTAGGTTGGTTTCAGGAACAATTTTGAGTTTTATACAGCTTTTTACACAATCGATCTAAAATAAATTTGGTAAAATTAACATAAGTAGAAACTATATTATATATTAAATCTTTTATCAAGATCAAATAAGTTCATTTTACGTTTTACACTGCCAGTCATCGGCACTGAAGAGTCCCTTGCTTTTCTCCGCCAAGTTTTTACCAATTTCTTGTCCACCTTTCTTATACACAATTCCTTCTTTTCTATCTAAATTCAAAATAAGTTAACATAATTAAAACTCCTGCCCGATGAAATATAGGCGTCATAAGCATAGAAAATTTACAATTGATGCATTTTATTAAATTGGATTTTACGTCACATCGCCACAGTATAGGTCATATCGAGTCGAGATGTCCCAGCTTTACTGGTGGAGGAAAACCTAAGGTGCCCTTCTGTGCATTATTTCAGGCACGAACGGGTACCTGAGTAGAACCACCGACGTTCCGTAAGATTTTATTAAATAACTCTATTATCAATAAAGGCTTAAAGCATAATTTTTTAAGTCAAAAAGGTGCATAACTCAAACATAGCTTTCACAGTATGCCTTTTGTCTAACAAATGCACCTTGTCAATTTCATGTTTATTAAATCAAGTATGCCAATTTTCATCTTGTTATCTTTTTAAGTGATTAGGTAAGGGGCATCATTAAATTAGGCCATAGTGACAAAGGCTTATAAATCAGATAAGGTGGTTAAATTTTGCCATTCCATAATGGCCATGCATTATTTTGACGAATGGTTTTGTCCAGATTAAAAGATGCACAAGTCCATTTAAGAATAAGACATAATGTATGGTCAGGTTTAAATAACTTGTACCTTTTCCACATTTGTTACATTGTGATCTTCTTGCAAAATTAACATTTCCACACCTGAAAGTTAAATTAAGAAATACAATTAATGTGAGGTAAACAAAATTAATCCTTCCCCTGTTTTATTCCTATAAATATGATGTCGCTTAGAGATATTTTTGCTTCTGGACAAAGCAATGTCATATCAAAATTGCTCGAAAACCCATAGCATGTTCTGCCAGAAAATCAGGCGGAACAAAAAACAAGCGTGTACTTACATTAATTTTGACCTTTAATGGCTTTATATGGAAACAAGAGCCCGGTTTGAGCCAGGTGATGCTCCCCGAATAGGTTTTGGACACAGGAAAGTACACCTCTTGTAGTCGTGGAAAAAGTTCAAAGTGCAAAAATCCAAAATGAGGCAAGGAAGAGTTACTGTTCTTTGCACTGCACTTCTAATCAAAGTCATCTATCAACCTACAAAGTTTCTTGTTGATATCTCTTATGGTTTCCGAGTTATGTCCCGGACAACTTCAAAAAGTAAAAATAAACAAAGGGCAATAACTCCAGAATTAGGCAATGCCGAGTTATGATTCTTGTGCACTGTACATCTACCCATTGAGATATATCTACCTACAAAGTTTCATGTTGATATCTCTTATAGTTTTACAGCTATGTCCTGGACAAGATTTTTCTAAAAGGGGAGATAATTCAAAAATGAGGCTTAACAGAGTTATGGTTCTTTTGCACTGCACATCTACCCATTGAGATCTATTCACCTACAAAGTTTCATGTTGATATCTCTTATAATTTTAGAGTTTTGTCCCGGACAAGATTTCTCTATAAGGGGAGATTATTCAAAAATGAGGCTTAACAGAGTTATGGTTCTTTTGCACTGCACTTCTACTCAATGAGATCTATCTACCTACAATGTTTCATCTAGATATCTCTTATAGTTTTAGAGTTATGTTCCTGACAATGTTCAAAGTGTTAAAAATAACAAAGGGCAATAACTCCAAAATTAGGACAAAAAGAGTTATTATTCTTATGCACTGCACATCTACCCATTGAGATCTATTCACCTACAAAGTTTCATGTTAATATCTTTTATAGTTTTAGTTATGTCCCGAACAAGATTTTTCTATCAGGGGAGATAATTCAAAAACCAGGCAAAATAGAGTTATGGTTCTTTGACACTGCACTCCCCCTCAATGCCCTCTACCACTGTATGAAGTTTAAACAAATTATCTCCAAGGGTTTTCAAGTTATACTCCGGACAAGACAACGGACTGACAGACCGACGGACAGGGCGCCAACTATATGCTCCCCCGAAACTGTCACATCAGAAAAATCATATTAATTTAATCCTGTCATGACGTAATTAAATTCCTTATGCAGCGGATAAACAAATGGCCGCCATACAGTGAGCAAAATCTGATTGGCTAATTCAAATGCAAACGGTGTAACAGAATATTTTTTAAAGGAAATAATTGCCCATGCACCATCAGCATGTTCGAATATATTTTTCCACTCAAACA
>NW_026858726.1:0-68740 GCF_026571515.1 Ruditapes philippinarum | reverse complement strand
TTTTACAGCTTTTGTACAAACTAGAGAGGGTCTTATTTGCACATGAAAAGGCTTAAAGCCCTAACTCAAGTAATATGTCCAGGAGATTTCCGCATGGCTTGGTCATTTTTTGCACCGGCGATTTGTTCTTTCTCTATGTAAATTTCGGGAAGAAACATCATATTCACGAGCCTACCATTCAAAAACCATTTGATCAATTCCGTTGCAAATTTGATTTTGTCCAACTTGAGGGGGTCTTCTTTGCACATGAAAAGGTTTAAAGTCCTAATCCAAAAAACATTTCCGCTTGGCTTGGTCATTTTTTGCACAGGCGATTTGTTCTTTCTCTATATAAATTTCGGAAAAAACATCAATTTTACGAGCCTACCGTTCACAAACCATTTGACCAATTCCAATGCAAATTCCATTTTGTACAATTTGAGAGGGTCTTCTTTAGACATGAAAAGCCTTAAAGCCCTAACCCAAGGAACATTTCCAGGAGATTTCCGCGTGTCTTGGTCATTTTTTGCACCGGCGATTTGTTCTTTGTCTTTATGAATTTCGAAAAAAAACGTCAATTTTACGAGCCTACCGTTCAAAAATCATTTGACCATTCCAATGCAAATTCGATTTTGTACAAATTTAGAGGGTCTTCTTTGCACATGAAAATGCCTAAAGTTTGTTTCTTGCATATCAGACAGAATTATCTACCGTTTACACCGATGCTAGGAAAACCTGTCTAACACAAGTCGCGCGCTTTAAATAACGTCATTGCCGCGCGCCATTTATGAATGAATTGCGTTCTCAGGAAGACGTCATTTTACCATTATGAATGAAATGGTAATTTCATACGCTACTATAAAAAATAAGTGCGTTATGAGAATATCAGATTTCCTGATTTCTGTTCTGAAAATTATTGATATTTAATATGCCAGAAAAAGAACCAAACACCGGCTTTCGGTACAGCCGGGAATATCTTGCTCTCGGGTAACTGTTAAGCGGCAGTAAACAGTTAACCTCAAGCTAGACATTCCGGTCTGTACCGGCAGCCAGTGTAACATTCTTATAACATTTAATCATATTGTTTTAAACACTAAACGAAAGCGTTTCTCTGATGCCAACGTAAGAAAAGGGTTGTTCTCAATTGAAAAATGCGTCATGTCAAGTTAACCTCACAATAGACATTAATGGTATCGGGACCACCGCACTGCGTTGCAACCGAATCCACCGCCGTCTGCGTTGTAATCAATTTTTTGTCAATTCTTTTTTATAAAAATGCAATAACAATTTTCAAAATTTCCTAATTATGGTTGTTTTGGTGCAAGTATTATACATATGATGTAATGCTGGTGCATTAAGGGACCGTTTTCTGCACACAATTGTACGTGTTTTAACCTAAAATAGGCAAAAGTGGCGTCCCCACGTCAAACTGTACATAAGTGTTAGGAAAAATGGCAATGAATTGCACCGTGTGCGTGTAATAAGTTGGAAAATTATGTGGGCTCCAGTCTCACTAGGTGTTTCCGGTAAAACATTAATACATAAAGTAAAATTCAGCCATAAACTTACCGACAGCAGCAAACGGCCATGTTTTATCCACCGCTTCTGCGACGAAATCTCCATCGCCACTGCGATGAACCAACCGCTTTTTCAAAAGCTATGGCTAGTGTGATAATAATTGCATTAATATTTATCATTTTAAATTCCATAGTTAGAGTTGATTGCACAGTCACGTAGCTACTGTAGAATATCGTTTATAATGGCCGCAGTCAATCGGCTGCCACTTTTCAACGTCTCTCTCGGCGATTGACTTCACCAACGTCATTGAAAATTTCTTCTTTCTGCCTCTCCCTTATTTTTCTTTTTTCAATTTCTCAATAACCCTTTCTTAATCATTTATTTCAATCAAAAAGTGTGCTGTGGCTACCTTACCCTTTTCCCTTTTTTCATTATCCCTTTCTATGATTTAGTCAGTTTCTCGACTTACTATTGACACAATTTCTTATTGATCGAATTTTGTGACGACGGCATAATTTTAACGCGAGTTTTTCTTTTACATGTTACATATGAATTGTGATTGCAGAGATAAATGTGGTTTAAATGAAGGCATTTTTTCTGACAACGTCAAATATGGCGCGTATTTTGAAATCTAATTGTGTCTTATTGTAAAATATACGCTTCATAAAGCGCCTATTGTCAGCACAAATGTATGCACTGCGCCGGGTGTGCGTTGCCATGGTTTATAATTCGCTGTTACTTTCAAGCTATTTGCATTATCAAATTAGAGATGGTATAGTTTTTCGATTAATTGTGATATATAACAGTAAGTGATAGTTAAAATTGACAGCTCCAGTCCGGTTTATTTTTGATCACTTCTCGTATGTCCTGGATCACCCCTCGTATGTCTTGGATCACCCCTCGTATGTCCTGAAGACTTTAAAATCTTTTTCCATTTTTAGATATACATATATATTAATAAGGAGGATTAAGCATATGCACTATTTACAAGTGACATTCACAGGGACACTGAACATTTCCACTACACTATAGTCTATCAGGATGATAACGCTTTAACAGACATTCGTGCTTACTTTATAGGCGGGGCTTAATATGCTTAGTGTTATATCCCATGATTCAAATTATCGAATAAATATTTTTCAATTCTGTATCCAATAAATATTTTAAATTATACAATATATATTTTCAAATATAGAACATATATAGAAAATTATCGCACACAAATATTTTTAGTAGGATAGAATAAATATTATGGTATAACATATAAAATTAGAGTTATACAATATAAATATTGGATATAGACCATAAATTCAATTTATTGAATATTGCAACGTTTAAAATGCCATAAAACCGTATCTTTTGGGTTTTATTCGATCAATCAATAATAAATAATGATGTGTTTTTTTGTTGTTTTTTTGTAAATAATTAATAATATCTCAAATCTGTGACTATGATTTTCAATGAAATTCTATACCTTTAATATATTTGAATGATTTTTTATGCTCTGTCAGATGAAAAAGAAAGAAAAAAGATCCTGTCCATGTTAGGTATGTTTTTAATAAACTGGTGACCAGATTTACGAGTTCAGAAATACGCGGGAAAAAACGGGTTTTTATTGTTAATATTTCTATTTCTGTGGGATCGCAAGATAAAGGCTGTTCAGTGGAAGATGTGTAATTATGTGTAAATGTTTTAAAGCAGTTAATTGGTCATGCATTGTTCTTTTCTTGAAATCACTTTCCTAATCAGAAGGCATGAAACATTAATATTATGATGCATTTATTACATTCCATGAAAACGTTTAAAAATATAAAATATCTGATGACATGTTTGTTAATTTTATATAACACCTTTCATGCATAAAAAGTCTTCACAGGAGTTAGTATGCAATCGTACCTATATTACATACGAATATATGTAATATTTTTTCTTTTTTACGAACTTTTATCACTTTCGATAGGCAAAGAACAGTCCAGAAAATTGGTAGGCTACGCGGAATATTCCCGGACATTATTGTTTGGGTTAAGGCTTTAGTAAAGAATAACCTCCAAAGCTGGTCAAAAATGAATCTGCAACGAATCAGACAAATGATGTTGAAAGAATTGGCTCTAGAATATGGTGTTTCTTTACGAAAATATATGTAGACAAGAATAAATCACCGGTCATAAAAATGGCCATGCCACGCTGAAATCTCGCTGACATATAATTTGGGTTAGGGCTTTGGTTCCCACATCGTGCAAAGAATACCCTCCAAAATTTTACATAAACTAATCTGCATCGAATCAGACAAATGTTGTTTTAACTGTTGGCTCTAGAATATGGTGTTTTCTTAAGAAATTTTATGCACTTTATATAGATCAAAGATCAAAACGCCGATCTCAAAAATGACCATGCCATGCGGAAATTGCCCGGATGTATTGTTTAGGGTAGGGTTTTGCTTTCGTTTTGTGTAAAGAAGACCCTACAAAAACGACTTTGCAACGAAATCAGACAAATGGACATTTAGTTTAGGTTAGGGCGTTAGTCCTCAATTTGTGCCTCCAAAAACGTACAAAATCAAATCTGCAACATAATCAGACAAATATGTAAAATATGGTGTATTTTCCGAAATTTTATGCACTTTACATAGGAAATAATAACGGAAGATCGCCGTTTCAAAACAATGGCCATGCCACGCGGAATTCTCCTTGAGATATTGTTTGGGTTAGGGCTTTGGTCTTCATTTTGTCCAAAGACCCTCAAACATTGAAAAGAAACGAATCTGCAACAGAATCAGACAAATGGCGTTTATACGGTTATCTCTAGAAAATTGTGTTTCTTTATATAGACAAAGATCAAATCGCCGGTACATAAAATGGTCATTCTACGCGGAAAAGTCACGGAGATATTATTTGGATTAGGGCTTTGTTCCTCATTTTTTGTAAAGAAGTTACTCAAATGTTTTACAACGAAAACAGACAAATGTTGTTGAAAATATCGGCTCTAGAATATGGTGTTTGTTACGAAAATTTATTTAGACAAAGAATAAATCGCCGGTCAAAATAACTGGCCATGCCACTCGGGAATCTCTCGTACATATTGTTTGGGTGAGGGCTTTGTTCCTCGTTTTGTGCAAAGAAGGCACTCCAAAGTTGTACAAAAGGAATCTGCAACAGCATCAGACAAATAGTGTTTCGAATATGTTGTTTTTTTTTATAAAATGTTATGTACTTTATAAAGATAAAGATCATAATAAGACGGTCCAAAAAAGATCATGCCATGAAGAAATATCCTGGTCATTATGTTTGTGTTAATGTTTTGGTCCTCATTTCGTGTAAAGTTGACCCTCCAAAGTAATGCAGAATCAAATTTGCAACGGAATCAGACGAATAGTGTTTATATGGTTGGCTCTAGAATATGCTGTTTTCTAAGTTATTTCTTAGATATTATATAATTACAGAACTAATCGCTGGTCCGAAAAGCGACCATTTAATGCTGGTCTCTTGCTATCATTTTCCTTTCGTTGTTAAGGCTCATGCTATGGAGGAGATCCTCTAAATCATCAAAATTTAATTGTTCATTCCACATCTTTAAGTACATAGTGTTAATTTCACAATGGCTAACTTTGCACGACGTCAATAATTGTAAGAACTTGCTCCAAAGCGCGTTTTGTCTAACACGACTCGATATCATTGCTATCAATTTGTGATCGATCAATATAATTATAAAAAACAATTTCAGGAGAGTTTTGTCTCCATTATATATGTTGCTTTGCAAATTTTCAGGTGATCTACAGTTATATCGGAAACATCAAATCACCAGTTTAATAAATGGCCATGCCACGCGGTAAAACTCCTAGACATATATATGGGTAAGGGCTTTGGTCTTCATTTTGTGCAAAGAAGACCCTCCAAAGTTGTACAAAAACGAATCTGCAACAAAATCAAACAAATGGTGTTGAAACGGTTGGCTCTTGAATATGGTGTTTTTTCAGTACATTTATATAGACAAAGAACAAATCGCCGGTCCAAAAAATGGCCATGCCACGCGGAAATCTCCTGGACATATAGTTTGGGCTAGGGCTTTGGTTCTCATTTTGTACAAAGAAGACCCTCCAAAGTTGTACAAAAACGAATCTGCAACAAAATCAAACAAATGGTGTTGAAAGGGTTGGCTCTTGAATATGGTGTTTTTTCAGTACATTTATATAGACAAAGAACAAATCGCCGGTCCAAAAAATGGCCATGCCACGCGGAAATCTCCTGGACATATAGTTTGGGCTAGGGCTTTGGTCTTCATTTTGTGCAAAGAAGACCCTCCAAAGTTGTACAAAAACGAATCTGCAACAAAATCAAACAAATGGTGTTGAAAGGGTTGGCTCTTGAATATGGTGTTTTTTCAGTACATTTATAGAGACAGAGAACAAATCGCCGGTCCAAAAAATTGCCATGCCACGCGGAAATCTCCTGGACATATAATTTGGGTTAAGGCTTTGGTCTTTATTTTGTGCAAAGAAGCCCCTCTAAAGTTGTACAAAAACGAATCTGCAACAAAATCAAAGAACGATTCACTTATGAATATTGTGTTTTTCAGTATCTATATAGACATAGAACAAATCGCAGCTCCAAAACATGGTCATGCCTTGCTGAAATCTCATAGACATATAGTTTGGGTTAGGGCTTTTATTTTTATTTTGTACAAAGAAGATTCCTTAAATGTTGTATAAAAACGAATCTGCATCGAAATCAAAATCTTCGCTCTAGAATATGGTGTTTTTACGAAAATTTATATAGACAAAGAACAAATCGCCAGTCAAATTAATGGCCATGCCAAGCGGAAAATCTCCTGACCATATAGTTTGGATTAGGGTTTTTGGTCCTCATTTTGTGCAAAGAAACCCTCCAAAGTTGTACAAAAAGGAATCTACAAGAAAGTCAGAGAACTTGTGTTTAAAAGGTTGGCTCTAGAATATGGTGCTTTTACGAAATTTTAACCACTTTATATAGACAATGAACCAAACGCTCCTCCTAAAAATGACCATGCCATACGAAAATCTTCCGGACATATTGTAAGGGTTAGGGTTTTGTCTGTAGGCTATTTGTTGCCAAAATTCCAGCCTTTGAAACTTGACAATGCATACTTAATTTCTACTATAGAGATTAGTAAAAATCTAATTGTCGATCCGAGAGTTACATACTGCACTGGTATTAAGCGTTTTTATTATCTCGATTTGATAAAATGCAAACTGTTAACATGCAACTTAGATAAATTGCAAACTGTATTTAGAAATGTAAAACTTCAAAGTTGCAACATGTAGAAATGTAAATGATAGAACGTACACAACACGTTTAATGATGTGCATTGTAAGTGCATCAGTTAACCTTCTCAGGTTGACAACGTCACACTTTCCTTTTACATTCTAACGCGATTAACACGGAAATAGACGAAAATTAATAGGCGGAGCCAATTTTAACGAAAGCAGAATATAAAGAGAGGTAACTCTTGCTGGTTCAAAAATATATAAAACTGTAATAAATGTCACATACATCATTTGCATTACCGTTCACTTTGAATACCCTCTGACTTTGTCAAAACATATTCTAGCACAGGATATTCAAGTAATGCAAAATTGGTTAAGATATAATGAGCATAATAATATGCTAAAACTAAAGTTGGTGAATTAACATATGGGAATGTTTCCCATATATAATGACACAAACCACTTCTGGCATTGGGGTAGCTTTTCATCGACAGGGTTCGTGTGCCTTCAAACGTTACAACAATTTAAATTGATGAAAATACGTACGCATGCCTTTTACATTCTGCAAACAGTACTAGAATGCGATACATGGACGTCAATTTTGGCAACACTAATAAAGAGAGCTGAGCAGTAAGCCTGCGCCTCCTTTCTTCAAAGGACTATATTGGGTTGTAGAGAACCTCAAATTTTTTATCAAGTGTTTAACTACAGAACTTTTTAAAGTTTAGTATCGATAATTCCGTTGTATAAACAACAGCTTGTGAATTTGTCCCAATTTAATGTTGAATTAAATATTCAGTGTATCCTAGCATCTCTGTTTACCTCCACCGAGAGGTATTTTGAGTCATAGGATGTGATTTAGTCTTTTATAATTAAATATATGTAAGCTGATGTAGGTTAAGTTCTTCTTTAATGCATTGTACTGAATCAATGACAGCTCTAAAATCTGTGTATACATGCTGTCAATAGCTGTTACCTAGACTTGTTGGAACTATTTTTATGTACATGGAATACTACACAGAATATTAGTTTTGTAAGTGATGGCTTTCTTAGAGATAAAATAAATAAGGTATACATATACTGCTAATCAACATTCATACCTTTGGACTCATTTAATTATCATTATTGAAAAAAGGTAAAAATGGAAAAATATGTCTATACAGTATGGTAAAAATGAAAAAAAATTAGTTCCTTTTTCTAGGAAATGTGGCATCTACGACGTTTTAAAACTTATAGGCCTATAATCATTTAAAGTCCACTGATGTTGATTGAATAAAGGCATAGAATTGCAATCATGCAAGTGAATTATGTTTGGTAATTAACTAAACACCTTAAAGGTGTGGAACCGGTGCGTGTTCTTGTTTCCTTCTTGTCGCTGTCGGTAAATACCGAAAATGAGCGGAAAATGCGTTTATTTACGATGTTGTAGTGGGCGGGGGAAATGGGCGGAGCTTATTTTATCTCCTATTGAAAAACGTGTACAGCTGCATTGTGCTGATCCGAATTATGATTGTATTGACAATGTAAAGCTAAGAACGTAACTTCTGTTTTGTCGTCGTATGCACAAACAATGAGTATTCCGCATGTTATGATGAACACTTAGTATTGCTACTATCAGAAAAACAGTTAATGTTTTGTCGTTTAACAAAATATATTTTGTTGAAATACATGTTTACAATGTTAATCGGCAAACTCAATCCAAGAAAAAATGCAACATTTGTTTACATACAAAGAAATACAATTGTGTTTTGTCCGTAAGCAAACCAACAAGGCTGGATTTTTGGCAACGAATATTTTCCATAGTTTTGGTCCTCATTTTGTACTAATAAGACCCTCACAATTGGGGGAAAAAATGAATCTGCAACAGAATCAGGCAAAAAGTTTTGAAACGGTTGGTTGTAGAATATGGTGATTGTTCCGAAATTTAATGAACTTTATATAGAGAATGAACAAAACGCCGGTCAAAAAAAATGACATGCCATGCGAAATATCCAAGACAATTTGTTTGGGTTAAGGTTTTGGTCCTCATTGTGTGCAAAGTTGACCCTCCAAAGTTATACAAAATCGAATCTGCAGCGGAATCAGATAAATGGTGTTTAAACGGTTGGCTCTACAATATAGGGTTTAAACGAAATTTTTTAGACATTATATACAAACAGAACTAGTCGCCGATCCAATCCTCTTGCTATCATTTTCCTTTCGTTAGCCAAATTGTTTAGCCGTAGCCTATAGTGCTGTGGCGAAGATTCTCTAAACTATCACAATTAACATGATCATTCCTCTGTTAAAATATAGCGTTAATTTTACAATGGCTAACTGTGCATGACGTCAATTCCTGTAAAACGTGCTCCAAAGCGCGTTTTTGTCTAACACTACTTATCATTCCTATCAAGTTGTGATCGATAAAAATAATGAAAACCATAATTTCAGGAGGGTTTTGCCTCCAATATATAAGTGGTTTTGCAAATTTTCGGTTGCTCTTGGGCATGTTTTGTTTTTTATACACTTTACATACAGAAAGACCAAATTGCAAGTCCCGAAAACCACCATGCCACGCGGAGTTATCACGGACATTTTGCTTGGGCTAGGGAGTTGATCCTCATATTTCTGTAAAGTAGACCTTACAAAATTGTACAAAATCGAATCCGCGTTAGAATCAGATAAATGAGCCGCGTCACGACAAAAGCAACATAGTGCGTTTGCGACCAGCATGGATCCAGACCAGCCTGCGCATCAGCGCAGTCTGATCAGGATCCATGCTGTTTGCTTACCAACTCTATTACAAGTAAAGAAACTGATAGCGAACAGCATGGATCCTGATCAGACTGCGCCGATGCGCAGGCTGGTCTGGATCCATATTGGTCGCAAACACACTATGTTGGTTTTGTCATGGCGCGGCTCAAATGGTGTTTCAGCAGTTGGCTCGAGAATATTTTGTTTTTTTTACTTACATTAATACACTTTATATAAGGACAGAACAAATTTCCAGTCATGAAAACGATTATATCACTCGTTGATTTCACAGACATTGCGCTTGGGCTAGGGCTATGAGCCTTATGTTTCTGTAAAGTAGACCCTCCAAATACGATTTCGCAACGGAATCAGATAAATAGTATTTCAGCTGTTGGCTCAAGAATATTGTGTTTTTACGAATCTTTAAACACTTTATAAACTAAAAAAAGAAGTCGCCAGTCCAGACAGCGACTATGCCACGCGGAAATCTTACGGTTGTTTTGCTTGGGCTAGGGTTTTTTGTCTTATGTTTGTATTAACAAGAACCTTCAAACACTCTGCTTTAACATTACTTTAACTTTTTTTAATTGCGTAGCGCTCATTTTATCGTGGCTAGCTGAACATTGCGTCAGTCACTGTAAATATTCTTATACAAGCGTTTAATTTTCTGAAAACAAAGACAATATATATGCATGTGCGCCCATTGTGCTCAACATCTAAAACAACTTGTTTCCACTTTCGAAAAGGCATAGAGAGAACTGCAAAGGAAAAAAAAACTGGACCGTATATGCTTTTTATACAGGGGTCTAGTGCGCCATGTTCTAGTTCTAAACAAGACTGGTGTATTGTATTTTAAAAGGTTATGTTTGATTGTGGGAACACTATTGTTCATAAGTCATGCTGACCTAGAAGTCACAGGTTTTATCAGACGATACATGTCACATGCTGTTATGTAACAAATCGAAATGAAGCGATGTGTACACAAACATCAGTTATATCCGTCATTGCCATTGTTATGTCAGGGTGGGGTGATAACGTTCTAAAAGATAAACACTTCACTTGAAGATAACTAGCTTGTTCATATATAATTATTATATATTTCTCAAATATATGCTCAATTTTATTTTGAATTGTGCACGTTTCTGTTGGTGAACAATTGTAAAAGGCACATTATACCTCAGAAATCAGAAAATAGATTAAAAGCATGTTAGATGTTGTGCAACGGAATAAAGTAGATCGAACGTCTCAGTAAAATACCATAAAACAGCAAAATGTAAAAGTACGATTTTGACTTGCATACAAGATACTTAATCACTATAATTATACGAATTGCCAAAGAGCAAAAGAAATATTATATAGCCAATGAGTTTTTTAAAACTGTAACAAAATGTCAAAAATAAAAAAAGCTTTAGTGAAATAAAACATTATAGCATTTTGGGGGTTAAATGGCCTTTAAGTCGTCAACGATTCACCATGATGCTATTGTATTTCAATTTCTTCATTATTGTATGGTATGAAACAAGAACGTATCATGGCCAAACTGTATAAGTTTTTAATCTTTTACTTTACTTGATGTAAAACGAGTTCAAAATAGTTCAACACTAACATTTTTTCTGTTATTAAAATCTAAACGCTTGGAAAAACCACCGGTAAAATTTAAAGTAAAATGAATTACTATTTTTTTTATCTATTCTTAATTCAAATCTACTTCACTCTATATTTCTTTTATTTCTGTTTTACTTCGAAAACTGTCAAAATGAGAATGACGTAATTTGTACAATATTAATATGTCACAAATATGTATAGAACTTACAAAATGTCAGTACAACTGGCTAACAATAAAACAATTGAATTCACGATCATTGTATTGTTAAATATATCTAAATGTAACATCCGTTATCATTGGGTTGCCTTTTTATCAATTATTATCTGGTCGTATAAATATTCATATCATTTCAAATACTGGACGAGTGGTTAGTTGGATGTTGGATACAGACTCTAAGGTAGGCAACAAGTTTTGGATTTTTTAAAACAGTGAAAAACTGTTTAAAAAATTCATTAAATTAACGTGTTACTTTTACTTTTAGAATTACATTGAAAAAGACTACAAATAAAGTTAAGTGTTAAGTAACTAATAATTTTGGTTTATACAGACATTATTTTAGTTCGATTGTGTGGGAAGCTGTAAGCTTATAGACACACTTTCGAATCCGTTCCTTGAACCAACCAGTACTGAGCAATGAGTGTAAAGTTTCTTGCTCAAGGAATCAACGACTTGTCCCTGACGGGGTTTGAACCCATGCGGCTAGCGATCATGAGATTACTAGTCCACTATTACTAGTTAACTATTACTAGTTAACCACTATTAATTTTGTTTTTCTAAATAAGTTTGTAAATGAAATTTAAGTTTATATGTCTTTTTATTTACATTAACTCTAATTTATAACTAGAAATATGTACATTTGCAAAGAAATTACACTGTTATTAACAAGTATTTTGCTGAAAATAATGTAAAATGTAAAAATGGTATTTATTAGATTTATGTTATATGCAAAGTACGTGATTTGGTTGTTTGAAGATCTTAATGGCAATTTGGCAAATATATTATTTATTAATTTTGTGTTGTTTTATTGATTTAGTTTTTTTGTTATTGTATTATATTTGTTGATGCTGTTTGTGTGTTTATATTACTTATTTGTTGTTTTCTTTTCCATAGGATTTTTGTTGCTATTTTTGATATGTTTTCAAATCGAATATAGATAATTTCGGTAACATTAATTGAAATGAATCATTGGCCACGTATGGCTGTATCAAAGTTATAACATGTATCAACGTATTTCAAAAGCAGATAACGTAGTCTGCTTGATAACCTTAAGTAAACAAAAACTTAACAATTCATTTCGTTTCGTTTCAACTTCAGGGATCGTTCTTTCACTAAAAAATAAAAATAATTAATAATTGAACAATGTTATAATTGCGTACATATTTTGAATAAGACAAAGTCTTAAAGCGATCTCTATGATTAGAATTTACTAAAACGACACACTATACCGGTATTTACCTTTATCATGTCATTAAATTGATTTCTGTTGATAAAGTGCCTGCCTGAAAAATTAAGCTTTATCAGTCATCCTCAGCTTTATCAGATACCTTATCAATACATATTGAAATAAAATGAAGAGAATGGAATATTTTACCTTTTACTAGTTTAAAAATAATGAAATGATAAACTTTGAATATTAAAGATTTATTAAATATTTAAGTCATTGTTACATTTGTCTAAAAGTATTTGAGACTTTTTTAACAGATATGACTATTATTGCGCGCGGCATGAACTTAAAAGGTTCTTGGCAGTTTTTTGTTTAATTTGAATTTTGAAATTAATTTATAAAACACAAACGCATATCAAAATTAACTAATTGATAAATAGAATACTAAACAAGTGTCTGATATTATTGAGCGAAAGTTTAAAATCATTTGAACGAATACTGTTATAAATAATTACTTTTGTTTTATAATTTCAGATTTGAAACAAGATGTTGCGTGTTTGTTTGTTACTGTCGGCTCTTGTTGGTCTGAGTTGGCAAGCCTGCGATCCTAGTGCCTGTATGCTACCAAATTGCCGGTGTTACAATGACCCTGCGGCACCTGGTGGTCTCGAGGTATGTTTTTTGTTTTCAGTACAACGCATATATATTACGTGCAGGTGCCTGACAAATCATGTACCCCTTTACCGTTGTAAATTCGAAATGTGCAAATGGGACTATGAATATCTTCATGTCATGAAGCTATCCAACTAGCTATCAGAAGGTTGGTAGTTCTACTCAGACGCCTGCTCGTTACTAAAAATAATGCAAGGAGTGGCACCGGGGTATGAATTTCTGGAACCGCCTCGGATCTTCCCCACCAGTGTAGCTGGAAAGTCATCGCATGACTTTTACCGGTACATAAAATGGTAAAGCATCTACACATACACAGTCATGTTAAAAAAACAAGCATTTCAGTGATAAGATACAAATATATTTATGGTGATAATTAATGATATAAATAAATATATTCAAAATAATGTTAAAGTTAGAAACACACTAGGAAAATGCAAACAGTATGTAAAACACAGGGGTGTACCGCCATGAAATGGAAAATAGTGAAATTAAATTACTAAGGAGTTTAGGTGCACAAAATATCTTCGTTTCTTTTAATAGTGTCGAAAGTACACAGCCATTTTCCTTTCATAATTTAGTCGTTTTGTCAACCAACATACATGTATATCATCGTGTTGAAATTTTACGTGTTGAATAGAGACCAATTTCAGATATATCTTGGCTTTTATTCAGTCAAAGATGCAATGTTTGCGTTCCTTGAAGATCGTTCATCATTATTTTCCTATTGTTCTATGGTATTAATAGTATCAGTTATGTCAAATTCAGCCTTCCCGTTTCTCGTCGGACAGTTCTTGTATTTTTGCATTTGTATTGTCTACTCACCCTTAGGGTATTTTCAATTTGTCTTACGGCAGCACCGCTATACTGTTCATATCGTTCAATAGCATGAAAGTGTCACATTCAAAGTGCAGTCGAGTTGCAAATCCCCGCATAAACGAAATAGACCACGTTTATGCGACAGCGCTGTTATTAGGCGTTACATTGTTACGTTTTTACTTTACCCATGTACAGATATGTAAATCGTAAAACTATCGACTTTCTCCGACATCTTTGTAAAAAAACTTACTGACGTCTTCCGAGGTGGTCCTAGTGACAGCGATATATAAATTGCTTGAGCACAACCTAATTGTACTATAAATTCAACTCTATTTTCAGAAACCTGATATCCCACAAATTGTGATGGTTTCGTTTGAAGGAGCTATCAACTCTGAGAACATTGACTATTACAGACCAATTTTTACAGATGTTAACAATCCCAACAATTGTCCCGCTAGAGGCACATTCTTCTTACAAGATTCTGGCTCTGACTATAATCTTGTAAAACTACTCCGAACGGAAGGCCATGAAATAGGGGTACATTCCGTTGATGGGAAAACACCAGGGAGTTCAACAGAATGGATAGATAATATCAAAAGTAAGCTAAATAACGGGAACTTTTTATTGCATATTTACAATGTAGTTACTTTCTAATCACATTTCAAATAACTACTACCAAGTACTATATAGTACATATTAAACCGAACTTTTTTCTGCTTGCTATTTAACAACAATTTTGGTTTAACAACCGTTTTGAGAATGAAAAATTATTTTGTTAAATATTTATACTTGAACATCAATGTGATGTAATCGATTTAAGTATTTTTACTTGTTTTCCAATCCAGTCTTTTTGTTAACAAATATAAATGTGCCTGTACAGTATAAAAAAAGAGTTTGAAATAATGTGTTGTTCCTGCGTTCTCACGACAGTTAATTCTTTCATACGTTATCACAGATATGAAGTTTATTTTCTTCCTATATGTAAACAATACTTTCCTTGTCACACAGATTATTAGATATTGAAACATAATAATGTTTCTTTCTTAGATATTCAACTTGAAACTGTCTCTAAAATATCGAACGCAATAGCATTAGGTTTCATACCTTTTTTGCAAAAGCAATACATTTATAAGCGTGAGAAAAAAACCCAAACCGCCCCACACACACATACACAAACAAATAAACTTAACACTTTTTTATACAGAGGTACGTGGACAACTTGACGGTATCGGAGTGGACCTTAAAGAAGTTCTCGGAGTAAGAGCGCCAGAACTAGCTATAGGTGGAAGTGACGAGTTGATAGGTAATATGTTTCTCATTTTGATAAAGACAGTCAGCCGTGGAGAAATAGATTATTTCGGATACATGTACTAAATAAAAAAAATGTTTAGAAATGGAAAACGAATGTATTTCAAAGGGGTTCCTATATATGAATACATCGATTTGATGTGGACAATTTCACTTTAAATATGACTACAGTCCGTGTGTTGTACTCTAGCTTTGCTTTATATCATCGGGAATGTATTGTTTTTTGTTTTTTTTTTGTTTTTTTTACATTAACTTACATTTGTACGATAGAAAGAGAGTAATATATGTAAAACGGTGGTGTGAAGTGAAATTTCTAGAAATAAACTAAAGAATATAGTCAGCTTCTTTTGACTCTTTTAATCTATATAAATAATGAAGCGCAAGTGATGTAAATTTAAGTTAAAAAGCATTTCAAGCATTTCTAACGTATCGCTTTTTTAGAGTTTATGTAAAGAAGAACAATTTAGGAGCATCTTACCCTCTGGAAATTCTTTTAAAATTATAGTTTTTTTCCATAGATTAAGTTTTTTTTTCCCACTTTTAAAACATATGTAATTTCTGTGAAAAATATGAGGACACTTCAGTTTCAAAATGTGCATCTAACAAAAGCCACCACTAAACATGCAAATTTCCATTTTGGTGTGTAAGGAATTGCAGCATTAAATACAATGGAGATGAATTCGTTGGCTATAAATTTGCTTTTAAATGACTAATAAATTCTCTTGTAACGTTTAATATCATTAATGTGAATACTCGCCTGTCATAGAATTATTAACATTTACAGGGTACGAAAGGAAAACTTTTCCGCCTCCTTTCAGATCACATATTCTCTCTACTTTAACCTCGAGTTTTTATTTTACCATAATTATGTAATTTAAGAAGCACCAAATGTAATTGGCTTCAAAGACCACTTGTATACAAAACTTTCAATTCCAAATATGTTCTTTGTCTTTAAATTGTTTCATTTTCTTATTTTTCCATTTCAGGTATTGGGACAAACCAAATGTTATATGACTCTTCATGTTCAAACGTCGGGTACTCTGACGCCAACACATTTATTTGGCCATACACATTCGACTTCTTGCCAACCGCCACATGTGACAATGGGAAATCCCCCGACAAACCTTTCCCAGGTATAGTAACTTAAAATATGTGATAACAAAACATGTCCGAATTATTCATTTAGTATTGGGCAACGATTATACAGTTTTTAACAAAATGAATAATACATACTGTATAGATTTTAGTAAAGGTCATTTTATACAACAAATTCTTTTTTATCATTATTATTTTGAATTTGAATTTTGAATTTGTGGAATGAATTTACCCTGATTTGATTTCTTGAACAATTAAGTTAACACGGGATTTCAATTTGATTAATCAAAAGCTGAAAGACAACAATATAAAGTCTGCTCAGGCTGTACAGCGGTGCCGGCAGGTCCGGGTCTATACTGGTGACTTTTGTTGTTTTGTGTTGATTTAAGGCGTTCCAAAACAATTAAGATAATATGACGTCGAAACATGGCTAACCTCGTGTGTTACAAACCTTAAGAACACAAGGGGTCAAAACCATCTCACCTACTGGCTCTAAGAGATCCATAGGGTCCAGTAATTTGGACCCATTTAGACGCCTCATACGCAGGGTTAAACGGTGGCTGCAATTCTGATGCCTCAAACCGTAAAGGCAAACCCTTCTGCCACACTATACTGGTGACAAGCGCTGAATACAAATATACTTTCAGCTACATAGGGTAATGGTTAACCTATTACTGCCTCATATAAAGTTCATCGATATACTAATTCTAATTAATACAAATACCGACCTTTGGATTTGTTTTATGCTCTTCAGGAAAGTGGGAGGTTCCAGTCGCAGATCTGCATGATCTAGGAGGAGACAAACTGCCTTGTCCAGTACCTTCTGCCTGTCGTAATATCACCACAAAACGAGACGCCTTTGATCTCTTCTTTAATGCGTAAGTAGCAAAGATTCTGCTTAGACAACAAGATTATGTTACATTAACATTCGTAACATGTATGGATTCAGATATTAGCATAAATGGTTTACTTTTTACTTCTATCATCTCTGAAATTATTATCAGGATGAACAATGTAAAGTAAGGATATGTTAAGGAGTTCAAGGCAACATTTGTCAAATAAAAACTGACAACATTCTATTATGCAAACATTCAAAACGATATCTTTTAACGACAAAAAACACAACATTTGGCGGCTGTTGGCGGCTACAAAATCTACAAATGCAACCAGTTCATACCAAACTGGTACAACCGTCTGATCATGGTCTGCACTGTTTGCTATTCATTCAGTACTTATGTACTCATTTGGTTACTTATTTTGACACCCCCCCCCCCCCCCCCCCCCCGCGCAAATGATGACTGGTTTTGTCACGATTGAAAAATGGACAAGTCCATTTGGATATCAAGCGTGATAAGCGTTAAAGAAAACATTCCGACAAAATTTCTTAAACACATTTGAAATTTTTATAGAATAAAATAGATATGGATTCTTTGCTTAAGTGGCGTCAACGCAATCCCATTGAATCTGAGTGGACTGATAGTATCAATACAAGAAAACTAATTCTGTTTTTATCTCATGAATTATCTCCCTTTTCAGATTTGCTGATCATTACAACGGAAACAGGCACCATTTTTGATGATTGTGAACCCAGCCTGGGCTGCTAACCAGGACAAGAGGGACGGAACTACTGAATTACTTCAATACATCAGGGCTGCTTTTGGGGTAATAATGCATTCATAGAAAATCATATTTGATTATTGTTTTTATAAGTCGGCCCGCTTACCACAATGGATAGTGTATCAGATTGGAGTAAAGCAAGCATTCTCCTTGAAAAATTTTCTTATGGTCATTTGTGTCTCTCACCGTTAATGAAAAAAGTAGTTGGTCAAATGCGGAAAAAATGGTAATTAATTATTAGTTATTCAGAAGAGCCGGTTGAATGGGAATGAGAAATGTGTTTAAATTAGCACAAAATCAGAAAACCAGCAAACAAATACATGTATATATCAAATATGTATCCATCACTGGATACCCTTTTTAGGAAATCTTCCGCCTAGACGTTATTTAGATTGAAATAATGCGTAGCGGCATTTGAATTTAAAAAGGCAAATGACAAATCGTTTAAAAATAGTGAAACAAGAATATTTAAGTGTCATCAAAATTTTGCTGGCGTTGCTTCTATGCCCCCCTCCCCAGCACCGGCTAGTGTGAACCGTAATAGTTCAAATAACTATATTTATTAATATAATGAATACCACTATTCCTATGTATTGTTCTTCCTATGCTCTATTAAAAATATTATGTTTAATGTACATGATATATAACAAGCCGAGTTATACCCATCTTGCATTTTTGAATATTATATAAATTTATTTTCTGTCTTGCAGAATGAAGTATGGGTTTTACCTCTCGCGAAAGCTCTCAGATGGGTTCAAACACCTGTTCCAGTAGCCAACTTGACGGACTTTGCTCCATGGCAATGCAACTAAAACACTCGTAGAATAAATAGATTATCACCATATGTTGAACACTTCATTGGAAATTGATGATTTCATATAACACACATGTACATGTATATACGAGTAAAAGTCAAGATGATCTTGATTTTATTGCCTAGTTATCAAAAACGTTATAAGACGACAAGGTTTTCTTGGTTGTGGATAGTTTTTTACATTCGTCTATGTTGCTGGCATTATGCTTTATTTTGTTGAATATGAATCTTTATATATTTGTTAAAATGGCATGTCATGAATAAAAAGTGTTTGATTTTATTGAAACAGTTTTATTATGTATCCAAAAGTTTTTTTCTTTTTTTCATTTTGGTGTTTTATAAAATTTAAGTGTTTTCTAAAAAATTTTATGAAAAACGGGTTTTGAAACCTTTGTTTTCCTTCCCGAGAAGAAAGCTTTTAATGGGGGGTGGTAACCCCAAACTACTTGCCCCCCCGGGAATTCGAAGGGGGAGCCGTTTTGGGGGATTTTTTTGTGGGGTTTCCGGGGTTGGGCCCGTTTTGAGCCTAAAATAAGGGAAAGTTAGGGGCCTGTTTGGGTTTTTTCTCCCCCAGTAAAACCGGAAAGTCAAAAATTTGATCTTATTGTTTTTGGGTTTCCAATTTTAAACCCCAAACCCAAAAAAAAACAGTTTGAAATTTCCCATTTTTTCCCTTTGGGACAAAAACAAAAAATTTTCACGCCGCAATTAAACCCTTTATTTTTTTTTAAAAAACATGCGTTTTATTATGTTATCAAAAACCAATCGTTAATTTGTTTGGATAAATTTTTAAAAAAACAATGGGTTTTTTAATTGTGGTTGAATTTAAGTTCAAAAAATACAAACCCCTTAAAGTTTTTAAATTTTAAAAACAACTTAAATAAAGCATCTCAAAAAATCAAAAAATCCTAAATACTTTTAAAAGAATGTCCCAAAAGGTAATTTTTTTTCAAATTTTTAAAAATTTTAACGAAAAAATTTAAGAAAATTTGGGCACATGCAAGGGAAAGAATCCTAATTTCCCAAAAATCCCTTCCCAAACCTTTTTTTATTTTTTTTTTTTTTTTTTTTTTTTTTGGTAAACTTCATCGGTTTTTTTTTTTCAAAAAAAGGGGTTAAAAAAAAATTAAATGTTTCCCATTTTTTTTTTTTTTCCTTTAAAAGGGAAAAAAGGGAAATTTCGTTTTTTAAGGGGAAACATTAAAAAAAAAATTAATTTTGGTTTGGAAAACACCAAAAAGTTTGGGGGTTCCCCCAAAGGCCCCTTAAAAAATTAAAATTAATTGGTAAAAAAACGACTTTTCAAGTTTTCTGCCAAAGTTTACCCCCTGAAAACGGGCCCAAAAACCAAAAAAATTGGGTTTTTGTGGGGTAAAACTTTTAAAATTTGTTTTTTTAAATTTTTTTTTCAAAATTTATTTAAAAATAACCAAATTTCTTAAAATTGTTGCTACCCATTTTTTTTTCCCTTGAATTTCTAAACTTTCCCTTTGGGGGGAAAAAAAAATTTTTTTTTCCAAAAAACCTTTTTCGGAAAAAAAAACAAAAATCCCCAAGGTTTCCCAAAAATTGCAAAGAAAATTTGGGGGGAAAAAGGTGCCCCGGTTTTAATTTTTTTTTAATAATTCCAAAAACATTAAATTTTTTTTTGGGAAAAGGGGAAATTTTAGGGGTTTTTGGGAATCCAAAATTTAACCCGAAAACCAAAATTTGGGCCCCAAGGGGTTTAAAAAACCACCCGCCCCCAAATTCTTGGGGGAACCGGGCGAAAAAAATTTTTTGTGAAAAATTTTAAATTAATTTCCCCCAAATAAAAAAAACCTTTTAATTTCCAAAAAAAACCAAAAATTTTTATGTTTTTTTTATTTTTTTTTTTCAAAAAAAACCAATTGGGGAAAATTTTCCAAAAACCTTAAAATTAACATAAATTTTTAAGCCCTAAAAAAACAGGCCCCCCCTTAAAAATTTAAAAAGTTTTTTCAAACCCCAAAAATTAAAATTAAAAAAAAAATTTAAATTTTTGGTTTTTTAAAAAAGGAAAAACCCAATCAATTTTCAAAAAAAAAACAAAAAATAAAAATAACCAAAAAAAAAGGGTTAAAAAAAAAAGTTTTTTTCTAAATGGCAAATTTGAAATTATTATATAAAAAGAAAAAAAATATCGATAGTGTAGGGGGGCCCTATTGTAATTTTAACTAAGGGGATTTATTTATAAAATAGAAGAAAATAAAAATTGGGGCCCATCTATAAATTTTGTTTTATTTTTAAAACCCAACTTCTTTTAAAAACAAAAAATTTAAAACGTTAGGTAGCCCTTTTTAATATTACAACCCGAAAATTTTTTTGGGTAATTTTTTTTAAAAAATTTTTGCACGCAAAACCTTATAAATTTCCCACTTAAAAATTTCGCATATATTGCCCATACAATTTTTATTTTTAACAAAAAATAAATCAGGGAAAGTTATAGTTTACAAAATTTATTTTTTGTCAAAACAAAAAGAAAAATTTAAAAAATTTTTGGGCTTTTTTTCTTTAAACCCTTTTCAAAAATTATTCCGGGGTTAAGCTTTTTTAAATTTGAAAGTAATATAATGTAAAATTCCCAAAATTTTGGGGGTTTTTGGGAAATATTTTTTTAAACCACAAATTTAATTTAAAAATTTTTCGTAAACCAAATTTTCCTTTATTTTTTCTTTTTCCCCTTGGGACAAGAAAACTTTTAAAAACCCCTGCAGGGAAGAGCCGGGAAACCCGGGAAACGAATTAGAGGGAAACCCCCCGGCATTAAAGTTTTCAATTTTTTGCCAAGGCGGCCCCCAGCCTTTAGTTTCATTTTTTTGGGGAAAACCCCAAAAAGTTTTCCCGATGATAAAAATTAAAAAACCCTAAAAAAAAAAAAAAAAAGGGTTTTTTGAAAAATTTTTTTTGAGAAAAAAACGGCACCCATTTTTTCCAGTTTTTACTTTGTTTTAAAAAGCAAAAAAAAAAATAACTTGTTTTATCTTTAACTATATCTTTTGGGGGCTTGTTTTGCAAAAGACCCATTTGTCTGTAAGAATCAATATATCTTGTTGCTCAAAATGAATATGTCATGTTGTATAAGTTAACATACATAATATCATGTTATTAGTGATGATTAACATACATGTATAACGAAATGAAAGTATCATGTTGCTTTACATGTTGTTTTCCAACCTAAATATTACAAGCGGTTTGACAAACCTAATATCAACTGTTGCTTGTCAACATAAAAAAGTTTTTTTTCTTCCTTTACTATCTTTACAAACTTGTAAAGTTGAGCATACAATGAACCTACCTCCAAATTGAGCATACAATGAACCTACCTCATAATTGAGCATACAATGACCTCCTCCTATTGAACCTTCCTCCTAATTGGACAAACAATGAACCTACCTCCTAATTGAGCATACAATGAACCTACCTCCTAATTGAGCATACAATGAACCTACCTCCTAATTGGGCATACAATGAACCTACCTCCTAATTGGACATACAATGAACCTACCTCCTAATTGGGCATACAATGAACCTACCTCCTAATTGGGCATACAATGAACCTACCTCCTAATTGAGCATACAATGAACCTACCTACTAATTGAGCATACAATGAACCATAACTCCTAATATTGCACAGGCTGCTCCGATTTTGGTTAAAAATAATTTATCTTTCATCACGAATTGCTTTAACACAGCTGATACAAAGGTTGCCATAAGTAACAGCATGCCCAAAATCTCAAGCGCACGTGTAGCACTGATAGCTGTTGGCACTAAAATTGAAAAACATAATATTTTGGAATTTGAAAAAAATAGTACAAAAATATTATCTATTTTTTTCTGTCTGTAAACACTTTTGTACGTTTTAGAATATAGACAATAAAAGCGTATCTAACAGCACCCTTGCCAACTTTCCCGCATCAATTTTAATTTACTTAAAGAGTATAAAGCAATATATTATGAAATATTTTATCAAATTTATCAACAGTAAAATTATATTGTTTCCATGATCTTATTGTCGATTCTTGAAAAGGTTATAATATAAAATGTCTATCACACATGGATATTATACGTAAAAAGAATGATATCGTGTGACGGATGTTTCATGTTACCGAATACCATCTGAAGAAATAATTTATTTAATTGTATTTCTTTCGAAAGAGTTAATATGTATATATTTGATAAACAATTGGTTAAAATGTACAGCAGTACTTTTTTCATGCAACCTTTTTTTTCAGTTTGTTAATACACACGATGCAAGGAATTAATCATCTTATAGTCTGGTTATTCCAATTTTTACATTTGTTTCAAAGATATCTTGATTTAATAGGCAAATCGCTTCTTATCTTATGCGTGTTTTCATGAAATGAAATTACCTTCTGCATAGCTGGCACACATTCCCGCCCCGCAGGTGTCCAAAGTCCAAAATATACGCTTACTCCATTGACATTTCCATGATACCAGTAAGGTATTGCTAGGCCAACAATGTCCAATAGCGTAGAAATACCGCTTAAAATGAGTGCTATTATGCAGTACATATTTAGAATTTCGAATTAACTCTTCACAAAACTGCACAGTCAATATTTCAAAAGCTAAATGACGTATGTCGCCAAAAAAACACCATTTTTATAGTATTACATATACTGCACATGATTAAATACGTGTCATTTAATTTGTGTTGTTTCTTTTTCTGACAAGAAAGTTAAAACAAAACTTTGGCAGACTTATTGCAACGTTTCAATGTTGTTGTTTCTGTTGTTTCTACTGTTGTTTATGTTGTTGATGTTGTTGTTGATGATGATGTTAATACTAATGATGGTGATGATGATAATGATTTTGTTGATGATATTGATGATTATGTTGATAATAATGATGATGATGATGATGATGATAATAATGATGATGATGATGATGATGATGATGATGATGAAGATCAATATATTAAATGGAAGCCAATCGATGAGTGTTCCAATTTTGTACTTCTTTTACAATAATACCTAACAATGCTAAATATCTTAGATGGACTTGCCCATTTTCATTTTTGGCAAAACCAGTCATCATTTTTAGGAAAATGTTCACTCTGAATAGCAAATATTGCAGCCTGTGATCCGAACACGGACGTGCCGGCAGATCTTTGGCATCATTTGCCGCGCGGGTAGGTTATGATGCACATACCCCCCCCCCCCCCCCCGCATATTTCACCAACTGATGTTGCTTTTGTCGCTCTTGTAAGTTCTTTAGAGAAAATCTGATTTGTGTAGCTGGTTCAATTGTAAATCACACTCAAATTTCAGCATAGCAGTTTACGTTTTGGCTATGGACACTGTGAAAGTAAATGGATTCATTCATAACTTTATTTTGAATTGCCGAGTAAGTGTGTAAGACTTTGAAAATACATTGCATTTTTTGCCCTGAGAGAAAAAAACAGATTTTTTTATAGATTTCCATTTTTGAGCGTGGTTGTGCGTTCATGCCTGCGCGTACGTGCCGTCGTGCGCATTTAAACGATTAAAGCTTCTTTTGTCCCGCAGTATACACATAGTGGACAGTCCGCCTCCTGACGTGTCGTAATCTGCAGCTCACTACTTGACTCAGTATCGTACAAGGCACTGTCATCTTTTATCAGGAAATCAGTGGGTGTGCTGCGGTTTCAGGTCCGGATTGGGCTTGTTCATGAACGTGATCTGTGTTTCAGCTATCTGGGGTTGCAGTTTTACAAAAAAAAATTTCTCTAATTATTTCCTTTTATTTTGAGAATTATTGTCATCAAAGTGACTGTACATGCCTTTAAAAATAATTTATTAATTAGTTAAGGTTTGTTCAAACTAGTTTGAGTGCAACGTAGTAGAACGTTTGTCTTAGGACTCTCCGACTCTCAACTTCTTTTATAGACTTTCAATAGCGCTTTAGTCTTTGTATAACTTATATCATTCTTTAAATGGCCAGTCGAAATACGTCGAAAATGCAAAAATACAACTTAGTCGCTATATTCGTGCTTTGTTTCGTGTGTATTTGACTATTCGCACAGAAAATGCACAAAAGATCCGTAACAGACCGAAGGCAAAAGCGACGACACCTAAAAAATGTTTATTTTATTGTAAATCTGTCTCTGCTTTTTGTTGAAAATAGAAATAAAGGAAACGAAAACAAACAGGAGACTGTCATAACAAGTCGTATCTCAGCGTTTTCAACATAATCTCGTTATCGTCATTTCTAATAACTGCTATCATCAATTCTGTACGAAAGACCTGTGGGGGCATTTCAACTTTATGGATGACCTATTTCATCCTCGTGAATTCACAATTTTACCTTCGTGAATTTAGGTTTTCAACATACGGAATTCAAAATTTCCACTCCATGAATTTACGATTTCAACTTCAGGAATTTACGATTTCAACTTCATGAATTCACGATTTCAACTTCATGAATTCACCATTTCCACTTCACGGAATTCCCGTTCTGAACTTCACGATTTCAACTTCACGAATCCAAAATTCCCGATTTCAATTTCACGAATTCCCAATTTCCAAATTTTAACTTCACGAATTCACGAATTTCCGATTTTAACTTCACGAAATCACGATTTTAACTTCATCAATTCAATATTTTGAGCTTCTCTATTTCAATTTCGCTGAATTCAAGATTTCATTATCACGAACTTGAAATCATGAAAACGTGAATTCTGTATGTTAGAATCGTGAATTCATGAAGTTAAAATTGTGAATTCGTGAAGATGAACTCGAGGGTTCGAAAAGTTGAAATGTCACCAACGGTCTTTCGTATTACTTGAGTGTTTTACGTGTTCGTGCGAGTTTGCCATTTTTGGAAAAAAGTTAACTTTACAATCTTATCGTGTCAATTTAGTGATAGTGGACCTCTTCATTTTATCAAAACCACAAAGTGTAAGGACATAATTTTGAGAATAAACCACTCCAGTTTATTCATTGTAAATGTCCTTAATTGATAAATCGGTCAACAATATAGTTTTCATTAGCTTAATACATTAATCATGATTCAATATACCTTCTTACACAAATAACATTTCAAAACACATATTTTTACTAGAAAACATAATGTTTTCTTTCAGGGTTCTGTATATTATACAATTATTGACTAGTGTGCCATTGAATATGATGTTATATTCACCGGCAGATGACATATTAACCGAGGCGATAGCCTCGGTCAATATGACTTTCTGCTGGTGAATATTGCGCTGTAACTTTTAACTATAATAGTAAAGCAAAGATATTTAAATCGAGAAATATACCATTAAGAACAAAATGCAACCATTATTTTTTTAAAACTCACGCGTAATTAACAGTCTACGATAAACGAGTCTCAATCTATTTTTAGACTGGGAAAATCCAATATAGCAAGTGAATATGATACTACACCCATTGAATATGAGTTATGTTGACTACTGTTTGGACCAATGAGATTGCAGCTATATTTAGATTATTCCCTGCGGTCTGGAGACCGCAGGGTATTGGTACGCGTTTAACTTTTGAGGCATGGAGGAGCACGTGACCTGTTTTCGGTACATGGAGGAGCATGTGATCTATAAACCGTACATGATTGGTTAATTGACCTTTTCGAAAACCTGGCTAAATACCGTTTGCCGGTACGTTACGGATAATCCTCTAGAGAATAAGTCAGAATTACACCTAATTAAGAACAAAAAACTATTACGTGATATTTTTAATTTTCTATAATTATAATACCGTTAAAGGTGGAAAAACTTGAATGATGTGTTTGAAAATTATCAATGTTTCTTTAATATGTATCTCAAAATTTTACAAACAATAAATTGTTTATACTGAAAATCTACAAAATTAAAATATTCGTAGTGGCATCTGCCATAATAATTAGAGATGTTTTCTGCGAAAACTTGTGTGTTTGCTTTTTTTTTGCTCGGAATTATTCATAAAATTGTAGGCCTATTTAATCATTTTCTTAAAAAGAAATAATTGTTTTATGTTCGACCTTCTCCAGTCATTAACGGTCACCAGTTTCCAAAGACCTTCTTCTATATTGATCGATTATTGTCAACTATATTCCTGATACAAACGTTTATTTATCCACCCACCCAAACAATGTTGAAGATAGTTAAATGAAATATCTTTATATCATCAAAAAAGGTTCTCCGCAGGAAACCATTTTACTTGTATAATAACTTGTGTTATGTTTCGCATGAAGATCTGAGCGTCATCATCTCTGTTCATCCGGTAGAGCTTTTTTTAGCCAGCCAATCAAACCGTCCTTCGAAGAAAGCAATACTTCTTTTTCGGGCGGACTTTCTGCGGCATATTAGATTCACCATTTTTGGTATATATTAACCTGTATAACATGGCTGTGTTCAATGTTGTACTTCCATACTATCTTGAAATCGTGAAAATCACGTATGAAATTTGGTTTCATAACAGTAGGAAATATTCACTTTCGAGAATATGAAAGCTGTGCGCTGATTAGACTACACTGGCTTGCATTTCATTCGCCTCTTTGATTGGCTCAGAAAGTTGTTCCAACTGAGAAAGTTTTAATCACATGATCGTAGCATACACTTACACCCGTTCAAGTTCCGTAAATTAATTAATTGCATACCAAAACAGGAATGTTTCTGTAACAAATTAGAATTTTTTTAAAAATGTATTAAAAAGTTTTATTTTTTCAAGTGAGCAAGGAAAGTAGTTGACATAATGCAAATGGTAGGTTCAGTCTATGTAAATAACCAAATAAATGTCAAAATATGCACACACACAAAAAAACTCAGTGCGTCAGTCACGCAGTAAAAACATGGTGATAAATACTGAATACTAATTTGTTGAACTCATCTGGAGGCATGCAGCTTTAAATCAATATAATGCGTTAGAGAGAATTGTTCCGTTTTGACACAAACACTCACGATCTCAGCATTAGAAGAGAAAAACGATTGATTGATTGATTGATTGATTGATTGATTGATTGATTGATTGATTGATTGATTGATCGATCGATCGATCGATTGATTGATCGATCGATCGATCGATCGATCGGTTGAGGCTGCAAAGATATGTGCTTTGAAGGTTGATTATGAAACCAATTTTATTCTAGTAGTCTGACAAATAAATCACTACATTAAAGTTATGATAAGTTATTTCTGTTTTACAATGTTGTTATATAATAACATCAGGCTTATTGTCCAACTCAATGTTCAATCTTCAGCAGACATTGATAAGGCAAAGTATTGCATTTATTAGTAAGAATAAGTAAAATGTTCAAACATGAAAACATTAGCAAAATACAACAATATTTTAAAGTTTTTCCTGCTTTGTATTAATTTCTTTCTCCGAAACATGAAAAGTATTATTTTAGAAATGAATTTTTACTTTAAATAATGGTTGATATTATAAGGATCTTACACCGGCTACCAGTACAGATCGGAATATTTAGCTCGAGGAAAACTGCTTACGGCTGAAACCTCGGCCCGAGTCTCTGCCGAGATTCCGCTAAACAGTTGCCCGAGAGCTAGATATTCCGGTCTGTAACGACAGCCGGTATAAGATTCATTTTCTTCCATTTTGAATAGTATCCATATTTCAGAAAGAAATATGGAAACTAATATTTTCATTTTTGCACTTTTTCTTATGTCGATTTAAGACAAAGGGAAAGTATTTTATTATGATAGGGATTTAATAACAAGAAAATAAGTAATTTTGTTTTCCTTTTTTAACTCTTTCTAAACAGAAAAGTTTTTTAAATAATAAAATAATTTTATTATGATTTACCCCCGTGTAAATTTTGGGTCTTACGGATCGCGAGCTCCTTTCGAACATCCCTTTAACATTTTCTGACATAAAAACATTATACAGATTTAGAGAAAGAAACAAATTGATAAATCTATATTATTGTTACATGCAAAATTTATTGGTTACATGCAAAATTAATTGAACACAAATGATGGTTATATATGTGGAAAGAATTGTATGTATGTTGAATGTTGCAACATGGCTATGTTGTTTACAATATTCCAAATAGTGCACGATCTAAAAAGTTTCATATTTCATCAATTTTAAATTGAGTATTAGAGAGAGGAAGATTAAGCAATACTTGGAATTAGGCCACTGTTTTATTATTACTTTTTTGTATCTCAAATGTTTCCAGAAAAAAAAGTAGGAGGAGGGAATAAAAAAATGAAATGACACATGAAACAAAATAATTTTTGACCAGTTACTATATTAACAACACATGCCCCAGCCTATAACTACACAAGAAGACATTTGCGCCCAGTTAAAATTTAAAGGTTTCACTAGCTTAATCTTTAATTTTTTTCATTCCATATAGATCTATGTTAAAGAATAACTTTATTGTTTCCAAAAATATTACAAAACTGTCATAATTTAACTGCATAGTAGTACAAATATATAGGAGAAGACATTTCGACTCAGGTGCCCGTTCGTGCCTGAAACAATGCACAGAAGGGCACCTGAGGTCTTCCTCCACCAGTAAAGCTGGAACGTCGCGATATGACCTATACTGTGTCGATGTGACGTAAAACCCAAAACAAACAAAAACAAACACAAAAAAACATTTATAAGCTATAGCTTTCGGCTCTAATCCTTTTTCATTCGTATATCTATATATTGTAAATTCATTGTTTGTTTGTAATAAACTATGTTTAAACTAACGTTTCAGATATGAACATGTAATCAAGATACATATACTTTCGGCGGATATTACCCTATATAATACTCATTACTCCTTTGAGCTGCATACCAGTAGTCTTTAATAATTCCTCACCAGCTTCAAAGTTTCAAGTTGTTCTGCCAGGAACCCCGAAACAGTTATTTCTATTACACTCTGTGGTGTTTATAAGGTAATATATTTTTAAGATGATAAGGTAAGATGTTTTTAAGTTGATAAGGTAATAAGGTAAATTTTACTAGCGTGCGCCATATTTTAAAGCTAGCAGCATGTCAACGAGCAATGTATTTAAATAAAGGAAAATGGAAAGTAATAGATCATACTGTTGTACAGTGTTGTACAGTGTAAAACATTCATGTTAAGCAGACTGGGAATAAAATGCAAATTTGTGTATGAAAAGGTTAATTCTGTTGTAACATTCGGCATAAAATATAGCACCTTCAGGGAGCCTTTAAATTACACAACTGCATTGCTATATAAGACACTTATTAAATATGTCACAATGACATGTCGAATTCGTTTATATCTTTAATTTGTGTTATGATCGTTGCATTCAGTGCTTTTAGCGCTTTGATCTATGCAGTGTAAACGATCAAATCATTTTATTTAATTAATGACAAGTTTCTCATGGAACTTAAAACGTTTCATTGTGTAAAATATCCCGTTTATTTGCTTTAAATGTCTGAAATCGGGAAATTGGTACGTGTGCTTGCGATACCCTATCAGCTCTTGAAATTTTCGGAATTCAGTCTCGGTTATAGGAAATTTCTACAAGAAGATTTCCACACCATCTGACATACCTAAAAATTCCGGATACCCATCCACTAAAGTTCTAGGGTATCTTAAAGTAACAGCAAGGTTATTTATAAAGATATTACTTAAATCTAGTGATATTCTCTTTGACGACTATATAATAAAGTCACGTGGTATGACTACCTTTGTAGAGGTGTTAAAATGTAATTATATATTTTGTCAGCCATTGAAGTAATAATGTATAAAGGACTTTCAAAAACAGTTATTATTCAGAGCGGGCGCTATGGTGCAGTGGTAACACTGGCTGCCTTTCAATCAAGGGGTCGTGAGTTCGATCCCCCGCTACTCCAATGAAAGAATGAAACGACTACGGGACTGGTAAAACCAGAACTGAATGGAACAGACGAGAAGACACGAAACGGAACAGACGATTGGAACAGACGAGAAGACACGAAACGGACGAATGGAACAGACGACCAGACACGAAACGGAACAGACGATTGGAACAGACGACAAAACACGAAACGGAACAGACGAATGGAACAGACTACAAGACACGAAACGGAACAGACGATCGGAACAGACGACAAGACACGAAACGGAACAGACGAATGGAACAGACGATAAGACACGAAACGGACGGACGAATGGAACAGACGACAAGCAAGACACGAAACGGAACAAACGAATAGAACAGACTACAAGACACGAAACGGAACAGACAACACACACTTAACGGGGCAAGGCACAAGGATATCAACGATACAGGCGAACTGAAACGGAACAATGAACGATAACAGAAGAACTAAGAAAATATGTTAACAAACACAGACAGTAAAACACTGAACGGAACATACAACGGAAAGACGTAATGGATCAAAAGACTTTACAGAATATAGGAGAGCAGTATATAATAGAGCAGTCTACAGACACTAAATAGCACAGACTATACAAAACGTGGAACGGAAACAAAACAATACACTTTACGAACAGAGAACAAGAAAATACTTAACCAGACAAGAAAAAGCTATCATAGAAAACAAAACGGAACAGACAATAACTAATACGTACTAGGACAGATAAGAATGTTAAAGAATGTTACAAAGACGTAACGGATCAAAACACTTAAGACAACAAAGCCAGTAAAACACGGTACTGTGCCGCTATGATAATGTGAGAGTGACGTTGCATTTCTTGTGTACACAAAAGTTTACAACCTTTCTCTAAATAGATGTATTTAAAAGCGAATATGATTCAAGGTAAGATAAAGTTTCCTTTTAAAAGGAAAGGCTTGCACAGTTTTGCCTTCATCCCAACCCTTTAAAATTGTTTTGGTTTTTTTTTGGTTTCAATTTATTATCACAATTTTTTTTGAATTACGGTATTTGTACATCATAAAGGGTTTATTTAGTTGGTTTTTTTTGTCAAAACGATTTGAAATCTATTCTCTATTGTATAAAACTAATATCGTAAAAATACTAACGTTCATACTGAAGGGAAACAAGTGTGCACATTTCATTTCCCCTTTTTCGCAGAGAAATCATTCGTTTGCTTTATAGACAAGTAAATACACAAAAATACTTCGTTACGTGGTACCAATTAATAAGCATGTATCAACTATGTTACACGATCACAAATACGATGCGCTATCTGTAGATCAGCACGTGGCAAGGTTAATGATATGCATGGGCTATTTTTAGATTACCTCACCAAGAAGTTGAATTGCGTTCAGTAGATCTAAATATAACTCGACCATGCGTGATTTGGTAAGCAGGACCACCCTTTGAAGAATACTACTACAGTCACCATTCTCTATTGTATAAAACTAATACAGACAAAAAACAATTATAAAAGAAACTAACTTTTGCGTCTTGAAAAACAATTGAAACGAAACAATTTCGTTTATAATTTATTACGGTTTAAACCGATAAATCAAGTAAAAATAGAAATCCTATTTATATAAACAAACTGGGATTACCGAAGTAATTAAAATAGCTTAAGATTTCCGTAATATTACTTCGTCTGATTCCGCAGTATGACGGAATCGCCCGAATTGTCACGATTGCAATCGGAACTACATCGGCTATTATCATTAATCCGAAGAGTGACGGAAAAGGCCGAAAAGTTGCGATCGGCACGATTGCAGCTGGTTTCCCGTTCAATCATGCACTAACAATAGGAAACAGGAAACCACCTTACCGGAACAAGTTATTCAAAACAAATGGCTTGCAGCCGTGGCTGCAAGCCAAAAAACAATTTGACAAGTTGGTAAAGTAAATAGGATGCCATACAATTTAATCTTTTATCATGCGTTCGAGCCTCAAAAGTTGTCTTACTTTTTTTCTTTTTACTTTCCCTATTTTTTTTACTTTTACATCAGATGCAATTGAATTGGAATAAAAAGGCAGTTTTGTTATAATATCGAATAATTTATATATTCCGGAAATAATGATTTTATCCCGTGTAGTGTGTAATATATAGTAGTCATAGTACTTTTGCAGTGCACAAGTGTTCGTGCCAACTTAACTATAGTTGAAACAATGTATGTACATGTATGCATCAACTTGCTAAATATGGCAACATTTAAAAACAAAAGTGAAGTGAGAAGTTAATAGACAATAACGCAGCACATACAATCTGTACAAGAAAAAAAGAAGATATTCTTTCTCGATTGATAATTATTCTGATTTTTTGGGACCGAATCTAGCTGTCTTGCATTGATACGTAACTAGAAATTTAGCAGACAACTTTACCTACTGCGTTACGCCGACAGTAATGTTGGTAAATTTGTCGATATTTTAATTTATATGGCAAGCCTGCTTGACTTAAAATGATAAACACAATAAAAAAACTGTTTTACACCGTTATAGTGGACTTGACCACCGCGTCACTAAATAATTATCCTGAACGCACAGTATCTAAGTATTCAATAATTGCATGAATTCACTTTAAACGGACAAGACACATTACAGACCAATAAGAACAAACTGACAAAATAGAAATATCTAAAATTAAAGACTAAACGAGAGACATTGTATTAAATAAATATAAACTGAAATTGATTTGAATGAAGTACATATTACATTGCACTTAGTAATAGAAAGAGCATCGAAACACGAGGCTGATCTGATTTATAAATCAGATTGCCGAGTGTTTTGATGTTCTTTCTCTTTTGTATCATAGTCAAACATAGAAAACGTGTTCCCTGCTGTCACAATATGAAACCCCAGAAAAAGCAACCAATGAACGAGCATCTGAATATGATATTTCTGTCGCTTTCCCTTTCTCTGCCGTGTCGCTTTCCCTTTCTCTGCCGTGTCGCTTTCCCTTTCTCTGCCGTCACAATAAGTAGACCCCTGCAAAAATGAGCCAACCAATGGGCATGCTCTGGAGTGCGGGTAACTAATACCCGCACTCCAGTTAACGCACTGTGCATGTATATGTATAAGATTTAACTCTGACACATCTTCAACAGAAAGGTCCCCAAACTATGATACAAGTTAAGTATATTTTTTATGAGTTTGACACGAGTAATTTTACCGATACGTCCGTCGTCATCTTATGTAACAGTAAAATAAAATAAGCCGTGGTCTTATTAAACAGAGTCCCCGGGAAATGGCTACCTGTTATACATGTTAGAAGTTTGTTTTTTTATTAATAATGTTAAGTACATCTTACAATCTTTTCTAAAAATAGGCTAGAATTCTTCAATTTAACAAATGGACACAGCAAGCGAATATGAATGTTTTATTTTATTTAACATAAAATGCAATGAATTTATTATTAAACATTTGCAATTTTGCAACATATACATGTAATTTATTACATGCTTTTAGGTGGTTTATAGAAATATATCAGTGATATAAAACTGGTAATTTCACTGTTTGAAACAGTGAAATTACCACTTTGATAATTTCACTGTTTTGAATTTAAGCCTCTTACGTTGTTTCAGTGAAATACCAGCGTGCACAGAACTGGTTACCAACTTCATGACGTGACGTCGTAAATGACGTCACGTTGCATTATTATTTGGCGCGCTTTTAATTCAGAATTAGGTTTAATGTCTTTTTAAAACGTTTCTTTGCATATAATAAAAAGAAAATTTGTTTAGTTTAGTGTAAGATCGAAATATATTTCACCTTGTGAACACCAAAAGTTCATATTTCACTCGTGGCTGCGCCACTCGTGAAATATACATTTTGGTGCTCACTCGGTGAAATATATTCCGATCTTACACTGAACTAAACAAATATCCTTTATGTATTCTGAAAGGACAGGAAATACGTAAGCGTTTTATTTTAATCATCAAAAATTAACAAAATGTACTCTGCATATGTCATAAATACATAAACGACTAACAAGTTGACACTATTATAAAGCATGTATTGAATACTTCTTCACAATAGTTTGTCATTTTGCACAAGACTTAAATCAAAAGCAATGATACCATTTCTGCATTAACAATCTGCGTTTCTATCCCTTACATTGCCATACATATACAGTTCTGTATGTAAATCAATATACGTACATAGAAGAATGCGAGAATTCTACATGAAACACCACTAAATTTTGATTGTATATACATATATAGATAGGTTAGTCTGTTTTCATTTCCTGTGGTTATTTAATACATTCACTAGTTCTAAATCAGACTGTAACATATAGCATTTGTGCAAATCTAAGACATTCTATGTTGAAGGCATTACATGGACTCAAATAACGGATGCCGCGGTCCATCATAATTATACTAACATTATTTTGTATAAATAATGCCCACGTTTGTTTGTTTGTTTCATTTTACGCCTTTTCCAAACAGTAAAACTGTATTTCAGTCATATAGGCGGGTAGTTTCCTAACCATCGTTCCTGGAGAGTTACACCAGTACTAGACTACCTTCCTCCGTGCTAAACTACCAAAGCATCTTCCGGGGATCGAACCCACGCTAGAAGGTAACTGGATTAGAAGTCATTGACTTTAACCCCTCGACCACGGAGGCAGTCATTAATGCCCACGTATCTCAAAGATCTTTCAATGATTTGATTATGCATCGTCTTATTATAATACAATTATTGACTCATCATGCTCATGTCGAAGAATATTTTAAAATATGTCATAGTAACATTTTCCTGAGTCTAGTCTAAAGCTCTGTAGAATTAATGTACGGTCTACAATCACTAAAACAATGTATTAACTTTTTAGATAAAAGTAAACGATGTTTTAGATAAAAGTAAACGATGTCATACATGATTTGGGCCATGAAGAGTGTAAACTCTACCAGTACGTTTATCAGACTATACAACTACACTTAAAATTTCCAAGACTTTACTTCTATAGTTTTATCTGAAAATCAACGCCTAAATATATATGAGACATATCTGTTTATTAGAATATTTTTGAACAAAACTTTACTTTTTAACATTATTTTCAAAACGCTAACTAATATTGGACCGTTGTTCACAGGTCCATGATTGTGAAAAGTTCCCGATGCCTGGAAAGATATCTATTTATTTTTCTTCTTAGTAACCCGAGTATTATACATATATAAATGTAACGAATTGCATTGTTTTATTGGCCAAGCTTTCATCTATGATACAGAGTAATTCTTTGACCTATATTGTTTCAAAAGGTCCCCCATTGTAAAATATCAACACATTGGAAGAAGGATGGCATTTTTCAGGCATTTAAACGGGGTACGGTGAGTTAGCCAATAGCGGATCATAGCCAATAACGGATCAGTCAGTAATTTAACGAAATATTCTTCTAACAGTTTTGAGCTTAAAAATGTTTTTACCTAACAGGCATGTGCATTAGGATGTTAGCTACTTGACAGCGGGAAAAAAATGTAAACATCCGTGTAATTCATATCTGATTCACTCAGATGCTTAACCAAGTTTTTCCGTTTCTCGTGAAATTTAGCGCCGTTGACAACACAAATTTAAAATTGTTGCCTATTTTATCATAAAAACTCGAAAGATATTGGATCAAAGCTGGTAGATATTTGATGCCCAATATGTTAACTACCTGCATCAATAAACGTTTAAAAAATACTTGAGGAATTATTTTGATAGCGCTATTCAAATGAATTGCACCGAGTTGTCCAAAAGCGGATCATGCAATTTTATAGGAAGGGTCCGCCTCAAAGTTATACAACCTGTAATAGAATTTTTTTTTTAATTTTAGTTTGTAGACTAAATAAATAAATAAATAATATAAAGTTAAAATGATTTATGTTAATATTACAACTGAATTATGCACTCCATGCCAAAAAACGTATTTTATGCAGTATAAACAGCTGCAACAGTTAAATACTGTTCCAGGCTACATGTACGTAGGTATCCAGTTTTTTCCAGACTACATATAACATCATAAATTATAGTTATTAAATACATCAGATACAAAGAACATATTTTTTCATATTCAGCTATTTATATATTGAGACTTGTCCTCACACCCAGCGTCTGTGTCCTGATTTCAGTTTAAGATTTTTGTGCAGTAAGTTTACAGTAAAATATTTTTTACATATACATTGTTTTTCTTAAAGCATCAACTTCAAACTTCAAATCATAATGTTCCTTATCATCAACCACATCTTATGTGACAAGATTGATAACCCTGACAAAACTATTTCCATAATTATCTCCCCTTGGATTAAGATTTTTCATTATAAATATTATTTTTTTACTGCAACTTCTTTATTTCTTAATGTATCCACTTCAAACTTCAAATATACCCGTGTGTTCCTTAATATCATCGCCAACATGATTTGTGAAAGACTTTTTACAGAATTATTCCTACAGATTATGTGACTTCAAATGTATTTAGTATATTTTAAGACTAGGCTTTAACTTAAAATTTTGTTAAAAATTTAATAAAACTAAATTATGTTATTACTTCTCCATTTTCTTCATTTCTCAAGGCATCTACGTTACTTATTATCACCAACATCACATGTGATAAATTTGTTACTCTGAAATGAATATTTCTGTAATTTAAAATATTGAACTTATAAAAATACGTGGATTCTTGATGTTGATACAGAAATATATTTATATGATATTTTGTCCATAGTCTTGTCTTCCTTTAAATATTGCATCCAGTAATTGATTAGTCGAGTGGAGCTGTCTCCTGTGACAGCTCTTGTTTCATATGCTAACAAAGACATTTGCAGAATGGGTCAAAGTATTAAATAGTAAAATTATACTTAATGAATACATGCTAGCTCAATATTTATTTGTTTTATTGTTTCAGATTTCGATGCTTTCAAAGGCTAAAGGAAAAGAAAAAAAATGTACACAGAAGTCCAGCCTTTGACCTAAAATTGTGTTGGTGTAACGTCAAACCCAACAAAAATACAATTTTTCAGTCACATGTCTGTTGCATATAACAATAAAGAAATCTTTTTTACTTAAATTACATATTTTTGAAGCTGTTGCTACTGTTTAATAACAATTAATTGTGACATAGAAGTTCATATCCATTTGTCTGCACAATCAGAATTATTATTACATTGCCTTTTATGAATGATAGTCAGAAGTACTTGTATTTTGTTATGATTTTGTTCATTTTTTATTGCAGATTTTTCTAAGGAGGAGTAAAGCAGTATATGTTGAAAATTTTGTTTGTTATTCTTTTAAAATATCCTAATCATACTGACCACGGACATAGAAGAACATGAAAATTTCTAGGTATTGTACTTTTAGCTTTTGTTTCACAACAACAACAACAACAACAACAACAACACATTAAGGTTACAGTAACTTGAATCAAGTTTTACATAGAAGGTGCTTTCATGAGCTGCTTTGACCCCTGTAATCCTGAAAAAATTTAATGTCAACCATTTGTCTTGTGGTTGTTGCCTACACAAATCATTGAGAGCAGTTATCTAGTTCACTATTACAATCAGAACATTACTATGTTAACCACAATCATTCAAGTTGTCTCTTGAATTCTTTACTTAGTGGTACCCTTTACACTCTGATATTCAGGGGTGACATATATTTGTGCAATATTTTCTTTCTTCAGGACAAATTTGACAGAAAATTCGTGTTTTGAGACAATCCCCCATTCGTATGTCACGTGATCCGCTAATGGCTTATTTGACCCGTTATTGGCATGTTTACTAGATATTTGAAAAAGGTAAATGCACCATGATGCATTCAAAATACAAATTCACAAGAAGTATACAGTAAAAGAGGAATAAAAATACTTCAAATCTACATACATTTATTTAAGAATTTAAAAATCATTCGTTCATAAACACTAAAAGTGTCACTAGTGATCCGTTATTGGCCAACTCACTGTAGCTGTCGTATATGGAATTCCGTATTTTATGATGAAGGTTACACTATAAAAATAACACATGTCTTTTAGGATAATAGTGCATATTAGCAACCCGAGAACTGGAATGATACCCAATTTAAACCCTGAGTGACATTCATTTCACCAACATTTTAATATAGTAAAACAGTGCGGTCAGGGGAGAGAACTAGAACATTATGTTTTCTTAAGTCTGTGAAGATTACTCGCCCATGGGGAATACTACAAAAAAATTATTGACCGGATGATATTCATTTTAAGGATGAAAGTTATACCACCATGTGATGTCACGTGTATATATATTAAATAACGGTATAGCATCGTACAAAATAACAAAAACTTAGCTTCACTGACGTCAAAAAAAAGCCTAAAACATAAAATTTGAAATTTTTTTATAGATGAAGTAAGGCACTAAAATTGAAATAAACTGCAAGAAAGGTTGAAAATCGTTTTTCGTGTGATTCTTAGCCCGATTCACAACGCTTCAATTTCGGGCCATTTTGCCCCATTAAAAATATTATTCTGACAAAAGGGAGTGATGGAGTGATCTGAAAATTTGCACATATGTTTCTTATTTAGCCCGACATTAAAATGGTATTCACATCCTTGAAAACTATTTCAAGTCCAGTCATGTTTAAAAACCTCAGTCGAGTCCCTTTAACTTTCAATATCGCCTTCTCTCTGAACAATTAAAAAATCAACAAGTATTTAAGACGTCATTTCAAGTTAATGTGGTTCATTCTTTGACAATACATTACAATAAATTATTATTATATTCGTCAATGTTAAGTTTAGTAACAAAATAAATACATATATTGATAACTCATAAAAAAGCGTTACAATATATGTAACACTTCTAATTAATGCCATCTAAACAATTTCCATTCACGAATGTTGATATAACTTTAAGCGCTATAAAACGTAAATATACTTGTTTTTTCCACACTGTTTATAGTAAAGCTCGTGAGATTAACATCGGTCATTTTTGGGGAGGCTATGCCTCCCCAATGTAATTACCATCGGTCAAATCTTACTGCCGCGGTAATCAGGTCAAAAAATAGAACCTTGATTTTTTCTAAGCTGACTGATCACTCATCAAAGACATTTACAATATGAAAATATTTTCATTCTTTTATTTCATATCAGATAATAATTCTCTGAAAAAATTCTTGATTTTTGTTTGTTATTTTTTCAAAATCACTACTCCGTGACGTCATACTGCCGCGGTAATCAGGTTTACGCATACGTACGTTGGTAATAAATAGTTCTGGTATGAAATCCCTTCTATATAATAACTTTATCAATATTTTTTTAAACAAAAAGCATAAATGAAAATTTATAGGTAAATGCTTTAATAAGGTGGCAAATATTCTTTATTATCTTTGATAACAATTTTCAAATTACTACGCAGCGACCAACTGTTTATGACGGGTCATTAAGTAGAACGTTGCAAACCGTAGTCTCAATATCATGCATGTTCTTTTGTTGTTATAAACCATTAATAGTCCTTAATATTTTTTAAAGACAAATAATGGTAAACTGTCGCTTACATCAGAGACATGGATCATGCTTGCGTGATAACTAAGGAAAACTAACTTATTAGTACACCCTAGGAGGCTGTACGCGGAAAACGCTCATAAACCGCTATATCATATAGCTGTTAGTAAATATTTTGCATACATTTAACTAATCAAAGCACAGAAGGCGCTGAATTTGTTTGGGTCTCAGAATGTAAGAAAGGTGCAGGTTGTGAGATTATATGTATAGTGCCACCAATGCTTTCCAGCGTTTTAATTGTAGTAAATTGGCTATAAGACTAATTGCAACACTGATATTCAATCCAATGTTTATTTGACCTCAACAATTTGAAAAAAAAATGAGTTACCTTTACTGGGATTTGAACTCCAGACCTATCGCTTCCTAAGCGAGCCCGAAAACCCTTCAGCCACGGTGAATTTATATGTGAACGGGCTGAAGAAAACCATATTATTCTAAATTTGGGCTTGTAACGACTTTAACTGTTGTTTAACACAGATGTAAATAATCCTGGAGCTTACTATAAGCATTTATATTTATAAAGAATCAAAGGGCTGCAAGTTCTGTGGTATTTTCTGATCTTTGCAATCTAAATCGTACTGTATATCTGTATGCATTTTCCTGTATAGGTTTTTTTTTATGTATTATAATTCATTTTGCAAGGCACCAGAGTTTGATACATACGGAATTCTGCATAACTAGAGTTGCATCAAAAAATCATTTATGTTCATTTTTTTCGACAGCCACACTTTATCCTTGCATATCATGGCTACTTCCTTAACAAAAACACTTAAAAAAGAATTTAACAAAAAAAAAAGTTTCCTCGATTGGGATTCGAAATCGAGACCTCTCACCCAATAAGCGAGCGCGTTACCACTGTACCACGGAGAAGTTATACATGGAAAGTCTGAATAATATCTAGTCATTCTAAATTTAGAACTTCCATTGCATTTCGGGTTTGTAATCCTTATTAATTTCGAGGTATTTTGTTCAGGGTAAACCTGTTGTTTAAAATTGAAGTAAATATTTTAGCGAAAATCCTCTCGCCGAAACAGTCCGACATGTAGAATCTATATATTCCACTACTCGGTGTGTGTAGTATTCGGTAATAAATAGTATTTTCATTGATAAAATCATATTCATCCGCGTAATTTGTGATTGTGCAATTATTGACAATTCTATAAGCCAACGCTATTGTTTAACTTTAAATGCGTTGTAATTTGTTGGATACTTGTAACAAAATAAAATATTTCTTTCTTTTAAATCGCTAGTTTTAAGCTGTTTTGAGAACTACTTGTTGTTAGGTTTGTCGTAAACTTCTGTGTCAGAGATTGAATGTCCGCTTTGTATTTAGTTATTTTCGATCAGAAAATACAATAAAACAATATTAGAAATCTTCGACCATTCGGGAATTACTTTGCTTGAAAATTGATGCGCCTGTCTTTGACCATCTTTACGCAGTGATCTCCCCTGAATTTTTCGGCTTTAGTGTACATACAAAAGGGAAGTAACCGCTTCAAAAAAGTGGACTACTTTCGGCATTTGCAATTAACAACATTAGACTCTGAAATTTCGCTACCATTATTTGTTTGGTCTGACGACCCAAACAAATAAAAATTCACTGATGGTGATGAACATATAGGTTGAAAACATTATATTCTTAAACCATGTATCGCCGAAAAAAACTATTTAACTACAAAATCCGTAAGGACTCTTCAACAAAATTTCACCGCAAGATTACATTTTATATTAGCAAAATAAAAAAAGCAATACTTATATTTTCATATTACATAATTCATTAATCAAACTTTTAACATAAAAGTATCTTTTAAAAATATGTCTGGCAATTGACAGATCCCTACTCTGATCTTTTATTTGTATAGGAATAAATTAAAACATGTGCTCTTTTGTTTAAGAATATTTTGTAGTGAAAGTCTTAATATATCCAGTGATCTCATAATTAGAATTAGACAGGCAGGCGCGTAGCTAGCCTATAAAGAATGTGGATTCAAAATAATCTAGGGGGGTCAGGGGGCATGCCCCCCTGAAAATTTTGAAATAAATGGTGCAATTTGATGCGTTTTGGGGCCTCCGGAGAGCTTTCTTGACCAACGAAAATCCATTTATTTTAGCATAAAAATGGAGATGAATAGCTTTACTTTCGTTTATTTCAACTAGTCTACATTTCACAGCAAGTCTAACTTGCGGCCTTTACTGGCCGCAAACTCGTTAATGATATTTTTTTTGGTCAAAATAATGTGGATTCAGCTGCGTACTCGCGTATATGCAGTTACGCGCCTGACAGGTCAGGGATTTATACAACCAGTTGTTAAGTTATCTACGCTCATTTTAATCCTAATAGAAACATTCAAATATTTGGGGTAAAAAACATGACAAAAATACCTAGTAGTCGTTTACCCGTCGGTGATCCCATTAAACTGATTATAGATTCGAATAGAAAACACAAATAGAAACATGTGTTTCGGTAAACAAAAATCGGAAGTAAAGTGAAGAGTTAAATGACAGAAATATGTGGTCAAATATGTTTTAACAAGGGAAATAGTATTTCAGAGAAAGACGCAAAGATCAGTCTTCAATCAAATGAATGACCCCGCATTGTGTAATTAGAAAGTTTATTCCATTCTAGGGCAACGAATCATAATTTGATAGTCCATGTGTAATAAAATTTTCAATACAGATTATGAGATACATGAAAATATTAAAGAATAAGAAGCTTTAAAAAAAATAATAATAAATAAAAAGAACTTATATGTTTGTGTTCTAAAAATAATTGGCTGCATAAGACGAATTTCGTATTCATTTTACAACACTTGAAAAAATACTACAGAAAATGTGTTGTTGTTTTTTTTGTTTTGTTTTCAACAAAAGTGTGTGTGTGTGTGTGTTTTAAGTTCATTTATACTCGGCGCCGGAATAACCATATGTCCGAGATTATAGCATCGGGGACGTCTTTTTCAAGCAGAATCTTCCTGGTAGCCCATTCTTCGTTCGTTAGTGGTAAAGGAGACGACAATACTGTCAAGGCATCAACTTCCTGACTGACGACAACAGAAACGGCATTTATTACCGCCAAACCTCCAGAGTAAGTTTCGACAGGTCAACCAATTACCTCTGGTACTTAAGATGACTTGACCTTGACCTGCCGTGTGCCTAGCTTCTCCGCGACGTGCATGCCTCTGGAGGGATTTGGAGAAGTTTCAACAAAAACTTTTTGTCCGTAGAGCATGAATATTAATACTAATCACAAGACAGTGGTGTCTTATTGATCTTAATTATGGTACATGTAAAAAAGTATATTTTCTATGTTCAATAAAAATGTTGCATAACTTGCAGTTGTTATTATCATTCAATGATATTAAAATGACAAAGTATTTATGATGAACAGTCCTATAATATTTTGATAAGGAACCGTCAGTTGTAAAATGGTATTATGATCTTATAATGAACAGTCGTCATACTTGCTGGTATGTCATTTATAAATGGCAGTTTAGGTTTTTCAAAATTTGCATGATTAACAGTCCGAATGTAGACCTCAATGAAATGTTCTGGAATATTAACAAAATGAATAGTCAACCATATAAACCATATATATATGAATGGTTGAACACAACAGTAAGGATGAATGGCGCAATGTGCATATCTTCTCTTTGAAATAACAGCACATTTTAAGCAAAAAGAAAAGAAACTATAAGTCTGAAACATTCTGTCATAGCCTTCCCATCAGTACATTCAGTGCTTTGATTTATTGTTGTTGATGTTTTAAATGGAAATAAAACATTTAATGCCGTTAGCGTATATGATATCGAATATTTGATCAGAAAATCGAACTCTGCATGTTGACCTGTGTATTACACCGTCGTGAGGACAACACGGTTACAGTGTCTCTATCTCTGTTCACTGGAGCGAAACAGATGCATACCACTAAACCTTACTTTCCCACTAGGTAGATCTATACAAAAAAAGATATATCTTTATAAGTAGTTTATGGTGAAGTGTATATCATTTCCCGCCTGTTTTTCACTAAATTGTTGTTATTTATGATAGTGTACAAATCTGCTTATACAATGCACACAGTAGGCTTTATTCAATGTAATGTTTTAAAAATCGTGACTTAAGGCTCGGCAAAAATGTATTTATAGAATTTTGCTAATACGGGTATTTTAAGATATCCAATAATGTTATTTTGAAGACATTATCGGACGAGGTTTAATATTCGATTTTTGGAGTACATGTTTGTGTTTTGACATAAAAATCATTTTAATTGCCTTAACTGATTTTTTTCTCTATATGTTTACGGCAGTGGGACAAACTTAAAACAAACAATATGTGAATTTTAAATCGAAAATAATCGCTGTTTAGGGATAGTAAAAAAGAAGTTTCTGCAATATACAAAATGGCGGCCGTTTCGGGTATGTAGTCTTGTTTATAAACAATATTTGTTTTTAATATAATTGTGCATACTTCTTGAGATGATCTCTTCATTATCAAATATGTTTTAATGTTTATGTGTTCGTGTTAAGAAAGTAAAATATTTTCACTTTTACGCAGCTTTTATGTATTAATATTTACTGTTAAACTTAACGTTTAAGCTGAAATTTATGTCCTAGCTAATGACACAGAATTTTGCAGAAGTTCTAAAACCTTAATCACGTGCCAGACAGGTATTAATGGGTATTATCTATTAGTATGTTTATAAAATTGAACGATGAAGAATGCGTTATAACTTTTAAGTTGATGTAAAGCCCCTTAAACTGTAATTGCGTGTCTGGAATGTATTTCAATCGTTAATTGTTTATTAGTATGCATGCAAAATTCTTAAAACATTTAACAGTAAAGAAAGCATTATAACTTGCAAACTTAATGCAATAACATTAGAAAATATCTATGCAAGTACAGACAAGTTAAGTGCATTAATTGTTTAACAGTACGTATATTCAATACATTTGTATTACATAAATATGCGGCTTTCATTTATACCCTTAAGCCTATATAGGTCTATGCATTTCTGTTTGCATAAACTTACACTAAATAGACACAATTTATTGTTGTATGCAAGGTAGTAAGTAGGCACATTTATTTTGTCACAGTGTACAAAACGTTAAAAAAGGTGTAGTTGTCAGATATGATACTGTTATATATAGTTATAACAGATGTGGTAGATATGTTTATGACACATTAATTGTATGTGGCTAGTTTAATAACAAGCAACCAGTAGTACAAATTGTAACACACCCTTTCCGTTCAATCTCTTTCCAGATACTGTAAACATTATTAGTATTTTGTCATCAATATGGCGCTATTGTCATAGCTTGTTAATTATGCATATAAAGAAATGAAAAATAGCATCATATTCATATTCTTCGCTCATATTTGGAGGAAGTTAGAACAAAAACGTCTCTGTAACTACTCGTAGTAATGAACGCATATGAAGTATATCAAAATATAAAAAGATACATTCCCTTACAAAATATTCAGCTACATTTTTAGAAGTCAGCGATGATTCCGTAAATGCGATAAGTACATTAGCTTTATCAATTCTTTGAATTAGGTTCTTCGATATTTTTATCAAAATTTCAACAAACATTCTACTGATCACTGTCGAATAATGCCTTATTTGCTCTCCAATGAAACCACCGGTCAGCAAATTTCATGTGATCATAAAGCAACGTGTGATAAGATTCATGTTTTTATTGTTGCAAAAAAACTGTTTAAAATACTAAAATTGTTTTAAATATTGAAATAAATTATAGCCAGATTAAGAGCGCTTGCTATCCTAAAGAACACATAAAATGTATTAGAGTCCTCTCTCCATTCGAAAATGAGTCATATGTCCCTAATACACGCAATAATGTCACGTGAATTGTTGAAAGATATACAGTTATAAATTGTACTCAAGTACACATTTTCTAAATATTTGTTTACACACCTGGAGACAAGCAGCTTTAAAAGTACAAGTTATATTGTTTAACCACGTGAGACTGACTCATATATTGATTTGTAGATATATGTACACAGTGATTTCACTTAATGGTAAAAATCTCGACCAGGACTAACAAAACAACGTGAATCTTAATTTAAGGGTAACTCCGCGAGCAAGGGCGGTTCACGTTATTCTTCCCGCCAAAATGTTATATTTTTTTAAAAGTTTAAATATTCAAGGAGAGACAATTTTATGTAAACCCTTTAGTTGTTGTCATCGTTTTTGCAAAGCATATCCTAGGGATATCGGAGAGATGTTCCGAATAATGTATAGAGTATCTATCAACGTTCTTCAATATGTACATTATTATAGACTTATAACATCAAACATGAATACGAATTGAACTCTATATATATCCTTAAAATCTATTAATTTTTAGCCAGCCTTGTGAAAAAGTTTTGTATTCTGAGATACAAACTAGAACTAGACGTTTTAAAAGCGACATAATACACGATTAGAAAGAGGAAGTTCGTTGTTCTTTAAGTTAACTGTCCTATACACGGTAGTCTTACCTTATTACAGGAATTACTCTCGATTAAAAAAACAATTTCCATTGAACCAGATTATTTTGGCGTGTTACCCCAGAAATATCAATTATTAAACTATTTCCTGCTAGAATTTTAAACCGTTTGTGTTAGAAGCGCTTAAATGCTTCTTAAATGTACATTTAATGAAAACCAATAGTTTTTCAATTAAAAACATAAATATTTCAAATATATGAATTTTCAGGTATTGCTCTCGTCTCAACATTACTGTCAGTTGCGCATGCGTCTCGTATGATTTATATAGAACCTTCCGGCAGCCCAAAACTTAATGAAAACTTTGAAATGGAATGTGAATCCTACTTTGACATGGACTTAGGAGAGGTAATATAATTATATTCTGATGATAATCTTAAAAGTTAATTGTTGTGTTATGTCCCCTATTTTTAATGAAAATATTTTTTCGGAAATTGTCTCCCCTGTATTTTATTTATAATATTTTTTTTGTGATTATCTCCCATTATTTTATTTAAATGGTATTTTTATATAGGGTTATCTCCCTTGCATTCAAAATCTTTTATTCAATCGCATTTTCTCGGCACTTTCCGTCAAACTTCAGATTAGGATAAGTTATTATGAATAATATGCTGATATATGCAGTTTGTCTTTTATTTTTGTTACCGCCCTTTTGTTTATTAGAAATATTTGCACATGCATGATTAAAAAAATCCTTATATATAAGTACATGTATATAAAATATTTAAATTATTTACTTTTTGGATATTTATTAAAATATCCGTAAATGTATTTTACTAATAAGGTTAATTGAATTTGTAAAATATTAATCCTAAACATTTATTTGCTTATCCCTTTAAACCGGGAATCCTTTGTTACGGTGAATTATGGTTTGCCCAGTTTCAGGTTTTCTGGCATAAGAACGGCAAATATAAGTATTTGTCGGCAACAGACAGAAGTCCTCCATACTATTTTCACGATTCATCCTTAGGCATACGAAGTCTGTCTGCGCATGATCAGGGGAACTATACATGTTCTATCTACTACAATAGTGCTTTTAACTATAGTGACGTCTATGAACTATACCTTGGTCTAGGTACGTTTGTTACATCTAATTCTTAGTAGTAGGACATTTACATCATCATCATCATCATCATCATCATTATCATCATCTTCATCATCATCATTATCATCATCATCATCTTCTTCTTCTTCTTCCTTAACTTCTTCTTCATCATCATCATCATCATCACCATCACATCATCATCATCTTCATCATCTTCGTCATTATCATCATCATCATCTTCATCATCATCATCATCTTCTTCTTCTTCTTCACCTTCCTTAACTTCTTCTTCATCATCTTCTTCATCATCTGCATTTTAATCATGATAATGATCGTCAATTTTTAAACATTAGTATGATTAGCCCCATAAGATAAATAGTATTTCTAATTGAACAATAATTTTATGAATATAATTTACTTCATCTATAAAACTTATCATCATCATCATCATCATCACCATCATCATCATCATCATCCTTGCTAAGTATTATTTCTGTTTTCACGATAATATGTTCACTTGCATGCCTCACAAGCACATTGCATTCTTCCGCTTGAATACATTTAAAATGAGGTAAATATTTGTGCACCCAGGATTCAAACACACAAACAAGTCACGTTTTCCATTGATGGTGCATACGGTATAGATCGCTATTTTGAAATAAGAAATTATTATAATTCAAATGCATTCCATGATTTAGATATGAAATAAATATTAATTAATGTCTCCACAAAAATATAAAATCATGTGTGACGATTTGTTTGAAGAACAAATTTATACATTAAACCGGATATTTTTGCAAATCAGATCTTGTCACAGTTACATAAGCTTTCAAGATTGATAGTTTGATTAAATAATGCACGTTTTTATCGTGCATATCTTTAAAATGCAGAAATTTAAATTAAACGCATAGGAAAAAAGTGTTCAACCTTCACTTTTTATACTTTTAAAACTGATGATAAATCCTGTAAACACTTCCTTTCCCTATAATGAACATGTTTTATGATTGTTGCATATGATTTTTGTGACTTCTTCAGCGCCAGACCTCTATCTAGCTGATAGAAATAAAGTTCAAGTTGGTGACGAAGTTAAATTTGTGTGCAGCCTTATAGCCGTTCACCGACAGGTAAATAAACCTTTCGCCAGCTGGCGGCAACAGATTATGCGCATGCGCGGACCAGCGCAGACCACGAGCAGCCGGCACATCCATGCCGCCTGACCATGGTCTGCACTGTCTGTTCTTTAATCAGTTTATATTTTACGATTTTCTTAAAAATGATGAATGATTTAGTCCAGAGTGAAAGATGGACGAGTCTGTTAAAGATATTGAGCAATATAACACACAAGTATCATTAAATTTTCTTATTCTTAACGAGAAAATTAAAATTATTCCAAATTAATGTAAATATTATGTAATGATTTTATGTCATTTGATGTGATTTGTATGAATAGCAGCCATTTGCTGAATATTGTATCAATGGAATTCAATTCAATTGATATTTATGCACAAGTGACACACAAAAAGTGAATGATCGGTGCATAAACGTGAAAATTCGATGTAGCTCTAGAGTTTTGGTCATCAATAGTAATTTTTTGTAAAGAGTTATTATCTCTCTTCCTGTGCCGAAAAGTTGCGCAATAAATACGACCGAAAACGTCTTTAAAAAAACTTATAATGTACAGAGGAATGTCTATAAATGATACGGTAACAATTCAATTTTACATCTGCTCAAATAAAATGTGTGAAACATAGTTATTATTTCATCTCTATTTCAGCTTAATTGGGTGTTTAAAAGTGACGTCACACAAGATATACTAGACCCGGCCACTTACAACAGAACTATGGGCTTTGTGAGAGAATATCAATTTACTAATGATACAGGGTCGTTTTTAGAAATTCATTTACGAAATGTTAGAGTAAAACAGTCTGGAACTTATTCCTGCTATACGGACAAAGAAAGAATTGTTCACGGGGATGAAGAACTTATCGTTAAAGGTAATTAGCAACTGAAATATAAAAAAAAATCAGAATGAACTCTAACAAATGAACATTTGGCATGCTGATTATTTTATACATGATTTTTCTTTTGTGAAAACGGCGATAATGGAATTCAAATAGTCTACAAAAATGACTTTTTGAAGTGTTGACGAACAGTTTGTACCCACGATTAAATATGAAATTGTAGGAGAGCGTTTTGCTTGCTGGTTAAGTAAAATGCGTCTTGTGCAACCATTGGGTCGTGGGTTCAAGCCCTTATAAGCCTAAAGGGGTTACATACATACTTCCTAATATGGGATCAGTACTGGGTTATTCCAGGGAGCCGACAAGCAAAGCTATAATCACAACCGAGCTTAAATAAATACAATTGCGTAATCTTAAAAGAATATTATATTATATGACAAAAACAATGAAATACCGACATAAAACATTTGGGTGTATTTTTATGAGGGGGTTGTTGTTGTTTTGTTTATTTGTTTGATTTTGTTGTTGTTTTTGTTGTTGTTGTTGTTGTTGTTGTTGTTGTTGTGGGCAACGATATGGCAGCCATGAACTTTATTAGTTATGGCTCAACCTATTTTTTAATGAAATTTTCTTTAAGTTTGAAATTAAATCGTTATATTAATTTATTTAGGCTATGAGCTGTACTGTGAAAAGTCGGAGGTTCGAGCTGTGGTTGGCAGTGATGCCGTGATCACGTGCTATGTTTACAGCAGTGACAAGCAGAGAAAAGATTACATTCAATTCATAGAGAACATGAAGGTCATTGATAGCTTCACACAAAGGTTTGATCTAGTTTTATCTCGCAGATAAATGATATTGATAAATTTTAGAACACGTTTTTTTAAACGTGCAAAATGCAACATTTCAGTTATCGTTGTATCTTTCACTAAACAGTGTCAATCTTTGCTTAAATGTTATTTATTTCTGCATTTCACCAGCTTTAAACCCTATCATTAACAGACACGAAATAAAGATCAAATTTCTTGCATTATTCGACATATCTTTGCAGTGTGAACAATACCAAACTTTTAATTAGATAGAAATTGAGGCTTATATATGCGTAGTTATGAAAATGCAAATTAAATTGACAATTTTTGAACGGTATTTTCTTCTTATTAACGTACTAAGCCTTATACACAACTTAAAATTTCATTATTATCCCCCGCCGAAAGAAATAGTCTCCGTCCGCCTGTCTTTCCACCCGTCCTTCCGTCCGACATTTTTGTCCGGAGCATATCTCAAAAAGTATTTGAGGTATCAACTTAAAACTTCATAGGTGGATAGATCATATTGAGGAGGAGTGCAGTGCTTAAAAATGATAACTCTACTTTACATAATTTTTCAGTTATTGCCCTTTGTTACTTTTCAAACTTAATTTTTGTCCAGAGCATAACTCAAAAAGCCTTTGAGATATCACCATGAAACTTCATGGGTGGATAGATCTCACTCAGGAGATGTGCAGTACACAAGAATGACAACTCTACCCTTCAGTACTTTTGAGTTATTGCCCTTTGTTATTTTTCATACTTTATTTTTCAACTTAGTGGGGTATAACTCAAAAAGTCTTTGAGATGTCAATATGAAACTTCATAGGTGGATAGATCTTATTGAGTAGGAATGTTGTGCATAAGAATGATAACTCTACCTGTTTTAACATTTGAGTTATTGCCTTTTGGTATTTTTTGATAGTTTTTGTTCAGAGCTTATCTCAAAAAGTGTTAGAGGTATCAGCTTGAAACTTCATAGGTGGATAGACCATATTAAGGAGGAGTACAATGCACAAGAATGATAACTCTACCCTGTATAATTTTTCAGTTATTGCCCTTTGATATTTTTCAAACTTAATTATTGTCCAGAGCATAACTCAAAAAGTCTTTGAGATACCAACATGAAATTTCATGGGTGAATAGATCTCACTCAGGAGGTGTGCAATGCACAAGAATGATAACTCTACCCTTCATAATTTTTGAGTTATTGCCCTTTGTTATTTTTCATACTTAATTTTTCTCCTGATCGGAGCATAACTCAAAAAGTCTTTGAGATGTCAACACGAATTTTTATAGGTGGATAGATCTTATTGAGGAGGAATGCTGTGCACAAGAATGATAACTCTATCCTTTATAATGTTTGTTGCCCTTTGTTATTTTTAGCTCACCTGTCACAAAGTGACAGGGTGAGCTTTTGTGATCGCTTTTCGTCCGGCGTCCGTCCGTCCGTCGTCCGTCCGTCCGTAAACTTTTACTTTAAATGACATCTCCTCATAAACCACTAAGCCAATTTCATCCAAACTTCACAGGAATGTTTCTTTGGTGGTCACCTTTAAAAATTGTTCAAAGAATTTAATTCCATGCAGAACTCTGGTTGCCATGGCAACCGAAAGAAAAAACTTTAAATATCTTCTCTAAACAAACCCTAAGAGCTAGAGCTTAGATATTTGGCATGAAACATCTTCTAGTGAGTGTCTATCAAGTTTGTTCAAATAAAAGCCCTGGGGTCAAATTGGCCCCGCCCCAGGGGGTCATTGATTTTCCCTATATGCACATAGTAAAAACTTAAAATATCTTCTTTTAAAGAACTCAAAAAGCTAGAGCTAAGATATTAAGCATGAAACATGTTCTAATGGGTGTCTACCAAGTTTGTTCAAATAAAAGCCCTGGGGTCAAAATTGGCCCCGCCCCAGGGGGTCATTGATTTTCCTTACATGTATATAGCAAAAACTTAAAAAATCTTCTTTGAAAAAACCCAAATAGCTACAGTTTAGATATTAAGCATGAAACATCTTCTAGTGAGTGTCTACAAAGTTTGTTCAAATGAAAGCCCTGGGGTCAAAATTGGCCCCGCCCCGGGGGTCATTGATTTTCCTTATATGTGTATAGCAAAAACTTAAAACTCTTCTGTGAAAAAACCGAAATAGCTAGAGTTAACATATTAAGCATGAAACAACTTCTAGTTAGTGTCTACAAAGTTTGTTCAAATAAAAGTCCTGGGGTAAAAACTGGCATCGCCCTAGTGGTGTCATTGTTTTTAACTATATGTGTATAGTAAAAACTTTAAAAAAAATCTTCTTTGAAAAAGCCCAATGAGCTCAGAGCTTAGATGTTTAGCATGAAACATCTTCTTATGAGTGTCTACCAAGTTTGTTCAAATAAAAGCCCTTGGACTAAAATTGGCCCTGCCAGGGGGGGGGGAGGCCTATATACAGGTGAGCGACCTCAGGGCCATCATGGCCCTCTTGTTCATACTTTTTGTTCCGGAGCTTATCTCAAAAAGTGTTAGAGGTATCAACTTGAAACTTAATAGGTGGATAGATCTCATTGAGGAGGAGTGCAGCACACAAGAATGATAACCTACCCTGCATTATTTTTCAGTTATTGACCTTTGTTTTTTTTCAGCCATTAGTATTCACATAGGTTTCAAATCTGTAATCTCTTCAGCCATCAGTTTTCATTACAAAAGAACCTTTTTAGATTGAATTATTCTGCTTTACTTCATATACATTCTCACAATGAGCAAACACATTCGGCGGGGGATTGCCATGCTAACATGGCTCTTGTTTCAATTGTTTTTGTTGTTGTTTTTAAGGGTGTCGATTGACATTGATGACAAAGATGCCTTAACAACTTACGTACGTTTCAAACTAATGAATGTCAACGAGAATGATGATCAGAGATCCATAAAAATCAAACTGAAAAATATCGTGTATGTTGCACCCGTAATCGTTCGGCTTACCGTGTTACGGACTCCAGGTAAAAGCTTTCTTCATACCGGTTTATCATTTTGCAATATGTTGATTCTGAATGTTATTTTAAATTTGAAGAGAAAGACCTGAGCAATTGAAGTTTAAACAAATCGAAATAATAATGGGAAGGTTATAAGTCTGAGCTAAATACACGGATTGGCGATACCGACGGAAATACCGAAAGACACTTTTAATCCGGAAAAAATCATAAGTAACCTAACTGTGCAATCTAAAAATACTTTTAAAAAACAGTTTAAATTGACAAACTTTTATAGGCGGTTTTATAAATATTTCATTAATATGCAAAAATACATTAAAATTATAAACTTAATCGAAATATTCCTCATTTGGTGATTTTCGATATTTTCATGCGCATGAGTTTATAGGAAAACGTCAACTTAATTGGTGGTATTGTTGTTTTGGGCAAAATTTGTAACTTAATACTGAAATTTTATAAACAGTGTAAAATAATTTCGCAGGAGGAAATATGCTTAAACAAAAATTAAATATCTGAGAAACCTAACCAAACAGTAAAAGAACTTAAAAATCTGAGAAACTAAAGAAAAAACTCCTTTAGATTAATTAAAAATTAGACGCGTATACCATTTCAGAAAATTTTATTTATACATGTATTAGAATGGCCAATGAGTTTCCCAGTTTTCAAATGAACATTGAAAAGTTTACATATTCAGTTCACCCCTGTCTAAATTACAGGAAGTCAAACTTAATTTAGACGACCTTCGGCCGAAAAATAGATCTACATATTTTGTTTAGCTTTGAGATGTTTTGACAATCACCTCTCTTTTCTTAAACAAAATAAGCGCAAACACCAAATAAGCCTGGCCATTTTTATGCATGTTTTAAACATCATTGAATTTATTTAACAAAACGTTTTAAGCTGTTCAAGCCATCATTGTACCTCGACATGCAATAAGCGTTCATAGGATAGTGACTTTTATTACTCCGACGCTTATTACATAATGTTTCGCTTAATTTCATTGGCTTAAATGTGTTCACAATAATGATGGCTTGGATATCTTGACGTTTCATTTGCATTTGCTTGCTGTATAATATCGCATGCACACACTCTTTAACCATGAACCTGCTGGAACCGGAAATTATAAGCCTTTGCCACCTGTATAGGGTCAGGCCAATCGGTACCCATCAGGCAAAGTGCAAATTTGTAACATCGTTTTTCATTGGATAACTGTATAGTTGATATTATTAGTTATAAAGATTTTGACAGGTTAAATGGTCCTTTATAAACGGCTGTTTGGAAATATAGACCGAGCTGCCAGGTGAGGGTAATCTCGTTTATATAGGTCATATAACCTGTCAGGAATATTCATAACGAATTTATAATACAGCAAACTTCCCTTTTTTTAGTTTTATATACACGGCTGCTTTTAATTTATGGAGATATCTCTTTTTTCTAAAAACAGGAAGCTTCCCGTATTAGATATTCGTTATAAAGATTCCTGACAGGTTATATATCCGTATATAAACTGTTGTTTGCAATATAACTGTTCATATAGAGTCATATAACCTGTCAAAACTTTTATAACTTATAATATACGGTTAGCTGTTGATCATATTGAAATTCCTTAAACTTTTAATTCAAAGCAGGGCAAATTCATAACACAATTCGGCAGGTTAAAGGTTAAAGAATAACAATTTTCGGGAAGTTTTTGCTGCACATAAGGTTTTCACTTCAACTGAATTTGTATATCATATAATTTGTATGTTCTTTACACATTGTTTATAGACAGCCGACAGTGTGATTGCCCGAAGGATAAACTGTGTGATTCGGCTAACAACTGTGTTTGCCCGATAGGATTAACTCCCCGCCAAGGAGGAAAGTGCGGCTCTGAAACGCCCGGTAACATTAATTAATTAATTAATGATTTTATAAAATTGTTTTCTTTTCGCGTAAATCTCACATGCAGTTTGTGATTATTATTCCTGAAGAGCACTTTTGTGTAGAATGGTTAATGAAAACAGCTATTTAGATATTTCATTTATGTTGTCTGCAAATTTGTGCTTATTGCGTTTTTTAAAGGTAATTTACTATGTTTTCGAGGCATCAGTTGAACAAACAGTTTCAAGCAGAAATTCCTTCACAAATCAGTTTAAAATTGTCGTCGTTTCAAAACACATCTCAACAGCTGCGCAAATAACGGTCTTCTGTTGAAAGGTCAGATATGTAACATCTCTGATACAAAAATAAATTTATAGCATTTTATTTCAGTCATGAAAGGAAACAATGAAATTGCTATGATAATGATCGAACAAGTCAATTCTAAAACTGGTCTTTTGCCAATTTGTCAAATATGTCACACTGTGTCAAATTACTTTCTACAAACCTTTATATTTTGTTTAAAAACAGCGCTTGCTTGTAGTTAATATAGATGTTTTTTCAGTATCAATTAATATGCTGGTATATATGAACAAAATAGAATGTCCTCAAATTTAAAATCAGAGAAATAATCACAGTAGAATAATCGAATATGAATGCGGAAAAATCTATAATTTATGCTTCTGCTTTAAAATGTACCTGCACCACTCTTTTCTGTTGCTGATATAACGCTTATTGCATTCACTCAAATGCTTACATAAAGTGGAGCTCATTCATATGCACAGTTACGTGTTTTTAGTTTCTATAAATAGTTTTTGTTACTGTAAATAGATATTTGTTACTGTAAATAGTTTTTTTTGTTACTATAAATAGTTACAGGCATCTTTTTCTTTCGCTTATGTGCTTAGTTGCTAATTTTGTACATCTTTGCAATAAACTCTTTATGTAGCTTTTGTCAAGAATATGAAACATTCGTCATATTTGCTGGTAATGTGAATAACAAAAATTTAATTATTTATTATCGTATAAGTTACTTTGCTTTTTCTATATATTCATCTGTCCTTGCATCTTAACAGACACGCGTTCTTTATGCTATTTATATTTTTAACATACTTACTAACTTTTCATACAGGCAAACATCACCGCGGAGGTATTTTTATTTCTTATTCTTATAAGCATGACTTTCCTCAATGTTCTATAAATGGTAACATAGTGGTTATAAATAGTAATATCTAAACTGTACACGAAATTGCATGTGCTGGAAAGAATTGTAAAAATCATATTTGACAAAGATACAAGAACTTGAAACTTGCATGCCATATTGCCAATGGTTATATTTCGCGGCGGATTCTTCAATGCAAATAAAGCAAACATTGTGACATATGAGCCGCGCCATGACAAAACCAACGTAATGCGTTTCCGACCAGCATGGATCCAGACCAGCCTGCGCATCCGCGCAGTCTGATCAGGATCCATGCTGTTCGCTTACAAACCCTATAACAAGTAGAGAAACTGATAGCGAACAGCATGGATCCTGATCAGACTGCGCGGATGCGCAGGCCGGTCTGGATCCATGCTGGTCGCAAACCCATTACATGTATGTTGGTTTTGTCATGGCGCAGCTCAAATTTCTTTATGATACATGCATGAAAATGGTGAGAAACGATAAGTATAAGCGTAAAAAAGGAAAATGAAAATATATAAGGTTGGTTGCGATGTATGGCCAAAATTTAAATTTAGAGCTGAATGAACCAATTCGATTGTATTGTTTTTAATTATCATTGTTGAGTTTTGAAATCTTGATATTTTTTTAAAATTCTTGTCTGCAATAATTGCAGATCTTGTAAAGTTTCTATGCGTGCATGAAAACAGTGAGAAAAGGCGACCTAACTTTGTTTAGAAATTCAATATCTTACAATGTAAGACTTGTGACTTTTAAAAAATTGTATATGTTTGTAAAACAGTTTCATTCTTATGAAGATACAAAAAATAACATGTTCATTCGATTCAGGGGCAAAGAAGAAAACAAGTAACTCCGGTAAAGAGTATGGAGAAAATAGCATTTTCACCTTTTTATTTGTCAAGCACACGTTATTTGCCCATTTACCCTTGCTAATCCATTTTCCAGTTAACTTTTTTATAACAAACTGTCTTACAGATATATATATAATCGATAAGCAAAAATGTTTCCCTTTAAAAATGTTTTACACCTTAGAGCCTAATTTTTTATACTTTATAGTTTTTATTTGTTTGGGTCGTCAGACTCGTGTATAGTCTTCTTCAGGCCGTTTACATAATTATAACTTCACCGTGGCCGAGGGGTTTGCACGCTCGCTTAAGAATCGAGATGTTTTTTAAATTGTTTAAGTCAAATAAACATTGAATTGAATATCAGTGTTGCAATTAGTCTTATTGCCAATTTACTACAGTTAAAACACTGGAAAGCATTGCTGGCATTATACAAAAACAAATTGGTTTATAATCTCACAACCTTCACCTTTCTGACATTCTGAGACCCAAAGAAATTCAGCGCATTCTGTGCTTTGATTTAATCATATTATCAACTGATTATTACTTACGTTTTAATGACAAAAATGTTGCCAATTCAATTATTTGCTGGTAATGTGAATAACAAAAATTTAAGTATTTAATATCGTATAAGTTACTTTGCTTTTTCTATACATTCATCTGTCATCGCATTTTAACAGACACGAGTTATATTTTTAACATACTTACTAACTTTTCATACAGGCAAACATCACCGCGGAGGTATTTTTATTTCTTATTCTTTTAAGCATGACGTTCCTCAATGTTCTATAAATAGTAACAGAGTGGTAAAATCTAAACTGTACACGAAATTGCATGTGCTGGAAAGAATTGTAAAAAACTATTTGACAAAGATATGCATAGAATACAAGAACTTGAAACTTGCATGCTCTATTCCCAATGGTTATATTTCGCGGCGGATTCTACAATGCCAATAAAGCAAAAATTGTGACAAATGTCAGAACGGTGGCTTCTATAAATGAGCCGTGTCATGACAAAACCAACATAATGGGTTCGCGACGAGCATGGACCCAGACCAGCCTGCGCATCCGCGCAGTCTGATCAGGATTCATGCTGTTCGCTTACTAACTCTATTACAAGTTGAGAAACTGACAGCGAACAGCATGGATCCTGATCAGACTGCGCGGATGCGCAGGCTGGTCTGGATCCATGCTCGTCGCAAACCCATTATGTTAGTTTTGTCGTGACGCGGCTCATTTCTCTTTTTTATGAAGATGTATGCAAAATATTTTTTCATAATTATGCATGTCCATTTTACTTTTTCTTTGCTAATATCATTAATTTTGGCATTTTTTTGTCTGTCATTTATCATTTATTTATCATTTTTTTATCTATTTATATAAAAAAAGACTAGAATTTCCTTTGAATTTATGCAGATGCTTTGTTAAAAATATCTTGCAAACTTTGACCCTCAGTTTATTTGCTTTTTTATACAAAATTTTTCTTTTTCTTGTCGCTACCTATTATATTTAGAAAATCCAATGATATTTAATTCGCAGACAATGGCAAAATACCAATTTATCAATTTCTTTTTGGTACTAAATGAAAAAAAATCATCAACGGAAATTAAGAACGTCACCTGTGATTGTTGAACGTGGCAAACTCCTACAGTCAATTCCCAGCACTGAACGTTAATTAAAAGCTGTCGTTCCCCCAAAAGTTCTGGGTCGGAACAAAAAAAAATTCATGCAAGATTTTATATCTAAACTACTATGTAGCTATATCCTATGAAAAATAATTACCAGGAACAAAAGCAAAATTAACAACGTAGAAATATTAACGGAAAAATAGCATATCTGTCTTTTCCTCAATTAAGGAAATTTATTTTGTACTTAAGTATAATTCGTGTGATGGTGCTTCTACTGTTACAATCTATTCTTATAAGTAAGATATTTGCTTGGAAAAAAAAGTTCAACGAGTCCGACACGCAAATCGTTATTCTCTGGACAAAATGATTAACTGAAGTACATTGTATATAAGCAATTCAATAGGCACGGGAATATGTTTATTTTATTCGCAGATTCCACCACAGATGCAGGTAAGATATCACGGTTTTCTTGGAGCTTTGTAAATGAATTATTTTGATAATTAAGTACATGCAATTACTTTTTTAACAAAGTCATTGTAAAGTTTTGCAAACCTTAAAGTTTGTATAAGCTCAATATGACAATGATATATAATATAAACAAAGATTCTAATCGCAGCAGAGATAAACTTTGTGCTGTTTTATATCAAATATGTTCTCCAACGCTTTGCCGTTTCAACAACACGTTGATGTGACGTCATGGAAATGACGTTATATTCGAAACGTTGGGTAGCGATGATATAGAATTTCATTTACATTAATGCTTTTATTTATGTACGCATTAAAACTAACAATGCAAAAATCGATATTTCAGTCATATATGAAATCGATATTATGGGATTGGATCTAATTTATTTAATATTTATTCATATTCTTCGTATATTTTAAACGCGTTTTTGTTTCATTGGTTCTTATTGTTGCAGTTAGATATATCAGGGCTTTAGATTACAATTTGTAATGCATATCCTTGGCTCTATGTTTAAACTTGTAATTTCTTATTCTAGTTCTCTTTATTTTTCATAATTGCGTTTTTATTGCGCCACAATTCCTTACAAATATTTTATTAGATTGGTGAATATTTGTTAAATCTTTGTGCTTTGGTCATTAGCAGGGAACAATTTTAATAAAATCTTATTTGATTGGTCAATGCATTCTTAAGAATCTGTACCCGATTGGTCAAAATTAAAGAACTTATGCATAAAGCTCTTTTTGGATTGGTCAATGTTATAAAACTTATAAAGTGATACCGGATTGGTCAAAATTATAGGAGAAGAATCTAAAAATAAATATTATCATATCTTTAACTCTTTCAAGTAATGTCGATTTATTTTTAAACGCTTCTTGTCAATAAAAAGTGTACTAGCAAATATAACATGTACTATATATTTATCTTATATCCTGGACCAACATCAAATAATTGCATCTTCAAGTAGCTATATTGACTTATTAAAACCCATATCTTGCTGAAATTATGAAATGGATTTGTCCTACTTTGCATTTGGAACAGTCCATCTAAAATTAAGGGAATTTCAATATCAAAATACTTTAAAGGGGCTAGCCTGATTGTAAAGATGCACAAGCTTGCACGGCTCTATACTGATGACAAAGACTTCCGGTTTCAGCAGGATAAGTGGGTATACTGTGCTCCTCTTAGTTCACGGTACTTAACGCTTTGAAGCAAGAAAGAAAACAAAACATGAAACGTGTGGTACAAAAATTGTCATAAGCTGTAACATATAGGTATTTTTTGTTGTATGACTCAAGGAAACAACAATATATTTAGTCAATGAGCCAGACGTAGACCATATGTCGGCCATTTTGAAAAAAAGTATGTTATCATTTCAATCGCGGTAATGGTGTTTATTTCAGTTTTTTCATGTTTCAGTTAAAATTTCTACATGTTATTTTGCATAATTTGAAATATTAAAAGTATGTTTACATTATACCTCATTTTTTTCAACGAACAAGAACATTTAGAAAATGATGATTGTTTCAGACGTATGCACAAATTTAATGGACTATTGTTGCTTTTTGCAGAAGTTTGTAAAATGTTGTTCTGTTTTACGTAAAAATCTATAGATTTAAAATATTTTGCACAAAACCTTTGTTGTTTAGGTGTTTGAATAAAATATGTCAATTCTGACCAATTATAACGCTGGTCATATGAAAATATGCCATTACCGTGAAATAAGTGATGACGCGGAATTAGTGATGTTGAGTATAAATGGTATTCAGCTATAATTGGTGGAGTACAAATGAGCCGCGCCATAACAAAACCAACATAATAGGTTTGCGACCAGCATGGATCCAGACCAGCCTGCGCATCCGCGCCGTCTGATCAGGATCCATGATGTTCGCTTAAAGATCCTATAACAAAGCGAACAGCATGGATCCTGATCAGACTGCGCGGATGCGCAGGCTGGTCTGGATGCATGCTGGTCGCAAACCCATTATGTTGGTTTTGTCGTGACGCGGCTCAAATGTTTAAATATAAAAACTACATACAATCACGCTATATTTGGTATTAAAACATCAAAACTTGATAATAATGTATTTTTTTTAAATATTCTGAGATAGCTTTAACAAAAATATGTCTATGATATTCAACGAAATAAATTATACGTTCCGAACTGAAATTGTAATAGGTTTAGCTTACATTATCCGCTTCACCGGAAGTCACTGCAACATTGTTCTTTAAATTTAGTAACCTTTGTTCAAAGTTCTTTTTACAAGATACGAACAAATAAATTTTTAATCAATTACGGACATCAAAGTATAGCTTGATACCTGGAACATTATTAATGCACGTATTTTACAATCTAATGTAATGGGCATACTGTTTAAACATTTTTTATAACATATTTCTCTTATATTGTGAGCTTGATTAATTTTATCTGTAACTTATTTCTGTTGTGCTATAAACTATTCATAACTGTATATATGTATGGTTTAAAATTTGATACCATAAACAGGGTCCTCTGAAGAAGATATGTATGGTATGAACATATACATGTATATCTAGTTACTCTAAAGCTTTGAGTTCTTCTCTAATCTTATCTTTTCTACATATCTCCTAGGCTTAAGCTTTCCTCTAACGTGTGTTTTTGTCCTTTATATATAATTATACCAAATGTGGTGCTTTCTGAAGTGTTGACGTGGTCTGAAATCTTTTTAATTAATGCATTTACTAATTATGCAGTAATGCTGGGTGGTAAATTTGATATAGAGAAAATGATTGTTAGGTGGTATTTTGCAAACCGTCTTGTGTTGTTGTTTTTTTTTCTTCTGTAATACACAGTAAAAAACGAGTGGTTTATATCCATTGCGAATTATTTTCTTAAGCACACACCTGCGAAGAAATTGCACATTTTTTAATTCTTATTTACACACGCATTGAGCGATATTTTTTATACACTGTATTTCTCTCATACTGTGTAATTAGTACTTGTAATGATCATATTTTGTAGATATTTTGAAATGTATTTTTTTAGATGTTTGTAATTTTATTGGTTTCATTTTTCATTTATTATATATAGTTGCTGCGTATAGAAAACAGAAGTAGAAGTTAGGTCACGCTGTTTTTCCATTATTGTGTAAAAATGACCTAAAATTGAAAATTGGTCTAACGCAATAAAATTTAATCGGGATTAGAAATCGATTAAGATATATTTCTGACTCTGCAAGTCTATTTCTTTATCTGTTGAATATTTTCTGTTTTAAGTACCCCGGTTGATCTATGAAAGAATTTTAAATTTTATGTTATCAGACTTTTGGACTTCGGTGGAACTCCTTTAAACATTAGTCTGCTTTGCGGCGACAGAATCTATTCATGCAACCAGTGCCGACCAAGATCTACCGGCACGGCACGGATCATTCCCGCCGACATAGCATGGTCTGCACTGATCGCTTTCTAGCCAATATACATTGTAAATTTTGAAATTCTTCTAAAATAATTAATGGTTATGTCCCGTTTAAGATATGGACAATTCTATTTAAGATATTTAGCGGTTGTGTATCTCATCTCATGAAATATATGTTTTATTTGTAACCTTTTATTGCTGCATGTTTTAGCTAGTCCTCCGGCATAGGGCCAGATCAGGTCCTTTAGCATCTCTATTCAATCTTACTAAACTTTATATTGTTGACTTCTAAATTTTGCGCGGTTGGTCTGACTCCATACTGACAGCAAAGGCGTATCACTTCCGGTTTCTGCAGCAGGTTATGGATTAAGTCTTTTAATCTAATAATGAACATTTCTTAATTGAAAGCAGGTTAGGTCAGTAAAATAAATTAAGCAGAATATGGGTTAAAGGAAACGTTACCTTTTGTAATTATACTGCACGTTTTGTAACGGCGATTTTTATTGGATAATTGAGGCGTTTATATTATCTATACAGTATATGTACGTTTATGAATGATTTTATTTAATCAAGAAAAGGAGCTTTGCAGTGTTTTGAAATCGGGATAAAAATAATTTTTGACAGGTTAAATGGTCGTTATGTCAAAACAATAAAAGTTGTTGGCTATTTTCAAACGCTTTTAGTTTTATATGGTAAAATCAGCCTATATCGTTTAACCCGTCAAAAATCATTATGTATACATGTACTTGGTAATATAATTATATGGAAGTCATGGGGATAAGTGCTATGTTGTAAATAGATAAAACCAATAGTTATTTGTATACTTAGAGTATACGATTTTGCATGCGTAATTTTTGTATATATTATTTGGTCTATCTGTCTATCATAATTATTTTTTAGATCTACCAATAACCTTTTCCATAGAGTGATTTGTTTTAAAACATTTCTTTTATTTTTGCATTTTATATTATGTAATTCAGGAATAAATTCTTTCTTTTAAAATTTATTCTTAAAAGGTTTGCATGGTGATAATTTGTGAGTAGCAAAATGAAAGTATAGACAAAAGATCGTATAAATTCGGCGGTATCCGTCATTTCCTGCATTTTAAATTTGAGTGATATATATATATGTTCTGCTCTGTGTCATACTGACGCTTTTTGGTCTTTTTATAAATACGGAAATTGTCGAAATGTAACGGACTTTGCCGAATGTTTCATATAATCAATTAATTAATGTAAAAAGGGAACCTTAACACTGCATTTATAGTTATTTTTAATTAATAAAAATATGTTTTATTATATCATATCATTATTAATATATATTATATAATTATTATATTATCAGATGGGCCAGACGAAGAATGGAAACCGATGGGTAACAAGGGAAATAATAAAGTCGTCGTTAACCATAATTCTGTTGCCACAATTGTGGGCTCTACAATGGGATCTCTCGGCGTTGTTTTGATTGCGCTCGTCTGCTTTATTTGTTACAAACGACGGAAAAAGGCAAAGGAAAATAAGGTATTTCACCAGTTTTAAAGCGATCAGTGATTTTAGCGTCGTATTATGTGCACATTTAGTTAATAATAATTAAAACAAAACGGGCGGTATCGTAAAAGCGTATATGTTATCAATCAATCTATTTCAAAATTCAAACAACGAATTTTAAAGATTTGCCCTCTGCTGTTTGCTACAATCCATGCTGTCTGACTAGGCTTAATACTGTAGGCTACACAATTCCTGTATGTTCGTCTTCTTTCTTTTGTAAGAAATCACCTTCGCTAGAAATTGACCGTTCCGAATTCAAAACTGGACAAGTTCATCATAAAAATTTACATAGGGGTGTAAGGGTTGCAAAATGTACTAAACACATGCTCTTTAACAGCTACAGATGGCTGTACATTATACAGACCCGAGTTATATTTACCGGTATGAGTACCATTCGGAGGCTGATCTCATCAAAGATAATCCAACATTTAACAACCCCGGGTACCAGCTGCCTCCACCAAGACCTAAAGTGTCTCTCAGGAAAGAGGTAACAGACATCATGATCTCATTTATTCATTTATTTATTCATTCATTTAATTTATTTATTTATTTATTTATTTATTTATTTATTTATTTATTTATTTATTTATTTATTTATTTATTTATTTATTTTTGAAAAAGAAAACAAACAATAATGCATAGCCAATGTATTATCCATGTTATTGGATCAAATTGATGCCGTGCATAATTGATAATTAACATTAAAAAATGAATTTCAACATTGAAGGTGTAACCTTAATTGTCATCTTTCAGATAATAATAATTTTCCACATGTATATTTCTAGAAGTACAGCACAATCTCTTCAGAGAGCCCCTCTTGAGACCAAATTCCTCTTTACAACAACAGTATCAATTCTCCTTAACGTATGACTTCATTTATTTAACCTGCCTAGAATGAAACTGCCCAGCAACGATCCAACTTTTTGTTTTGTCTCCACAAGGGTGATTTTGTAGACTGCGAAAGGCGTATAATATATATATGGGCAACCAAAAATATTTTCTGGTTTACAACATTATCGATATGTTTAGATTCACTGACATTTGTTTTTCTTCAGAATACGTATGTGTCTTTCAAAGAACGCCTTGAGTTCCCTAGAGAAAAGCTACAATTAGGTGTAGATCTAGGGGAAGGTAGATTCGGTAAAGTTATCCAAGCACGTGCAATGAACATTTCCGGCACCGGTAACTGGGAAAAAGTAGCTGTAAAGACATGCAGAGGTAAATGTTTATAATTTTAATAGGTTCAGTGTAACGGTTGCCTGGTGGTTAAAGTAACTGCCCCTCAACCAAGGGAGTGTGGAAGGGTTCGAGCATTATACGGGCCACTATTATGTCTCATCATTTGATACCAGTATTGGGTAGTTCAAGGAAGCGAACTCGAATGTGATAAATACAAGTTGCAAGAACTTGTAACATAATCGAACACAAATACATATGTGTAAATAAAAAAAAAGCTTTTATATTCTTTATTAGTTTAAACAGGATTTCCTCACGAAATTAATACTCCAGTACAGTGTGATAGCAATGTTGTATTCCTTATTATATATTAAGTAAGTAAGTAATTATGGTGATGACATTTTGCTAGTTTTGTTGCTTTTTTAAACTGTTAGCCATGCTGTGTACTCGATCATGTTTCTTCATGTCCCAAAACTCGTTTTTATAGGTAAGGACCAACTCTGGTTTTGAATTAAGTAAATTAAAAAGCCAATGAAATCAAAATCAGACATTATATAACTTTAGAACACAAGGGTAAAATATTAAACGAATAAAAAAGGGTTTCTTTGTTTATATGATAGAAATTAACGATAAACGGTAAGCTTAAGTGATAATTTAACATATCATAAACTTCATGGCTCGATTTTAAATAACAATTCTTAAATATGGAGTACATAAGTCATTTCATATCTGTAAAATATCGTGTATTTGTAGGGACAGCTACAGACTCGGAGAAACAAGATTTATACTCAGAACTTGAGATTATGAGAAAATTACCAAGCCATCCGAATCTGGTGGCATTGTTGGGCTGTTGCTCTAAAACAGGTGATAAATTCCGTCCATCCCGTCCACGTTTGTGACACTACGAACCATTTGAGTTAGCTATTAAAGAAAGATTTTGATGTAGTCGCTTAAGTGCTTTAATTTTTTTGTAATATTTTATCGTAGATTACTTTTCTGTTCTTTACTATTGATCCTAATATCATTTTCCTGAACGAGTTTCATAAAAGTTACTATCAAATGATTAATCATTCTAGATCATATGTTAATATATAAGAGATAAGTTTTTATCTACGTCTGTGTATGTTTTAATTCTTACATATTTTTCATTTCACAGTATAACATATAAATCGTTCAACAGTCTGAAATCATTTCACGTACCGATGTAATTATCTCATTTTTTTTGTACTTTATTCCTCATTATAATTTTGGGATATATAAATTGCTTCCATGTAAAATTGTCTTTTAATTTTCCCTTTATTTCTTCTTCAGATCCGTTGTTGATAATTTTGGAATATGTGCACCGGGGAAGTTTACTAAATTACTTACGAAAATGTCGTCCTAGCAGTGTTATATCCCGAAGTTCTGTAAATACAGTGTCCACCTCAGCTAGTTTGATCTCTCGCAGCTCCATGACCGCATCGTCTGCTAATTCCAGTTTTATGCAACCACGTGCAAAAGATTTGTCAATATTTGCTTTACAGATTGCACGTGGCATGGCCCACGTGGCTTCATGTGGCGTGAGTAAAATCATTACATTTTATTTTAATGATTACGTTAATCCCACAAGTGTAACCACTGAGTTATTTAAGGAACCTTTGAAATATGTTTTAAACATAGTAACGATTCTTTATCTAATGGAGACAGATAAATTGAAAGTTAATGTAAAACTAATGTGACAATGAGTCTGTTGGGATTTGATAACTATGAAAGTTTTATCTGAAATTTAATTGTGTTTCCATTTACATGTATTTCACGGTGGCAAAATATATGTATTTTTACAAGTGTTTTTTCTCAAAGTCCCCAGTATAAAATGATTCACTCATATTATTGTTAATAAATGCTATTATCGTGATGCTTTCATCTGTTAGTTATTTTAGAACAATGCATGCATTTTTGTCGCTATAAATAGATTGAATTCACTGCATTATTTTATCACATGCTTTCCAATGAAATAATTAGATATCACCAGGGTCTTTCAAATAGAATTTATTTCAAAATATTTGAAAGACCCTTATATCACTTACATCAGTGATATATTTATCATATCATACAATTTAAAAAGAAGAGAAATATTAGGTATTGATTTTTGGTTCCCTATTCTCTACTTTAAAACTGATATATTATTCTACATGCCAATGAGATATAAATCATACCACACACTTTGACACTGAGTGAAATATAGGTTCTTTTGTTGTTGTTGTTTTTTGTTCCCGGCCTATCTGTCGAACGAAATAACGAAGTAGAAGGCAAAGAAAAATATCGTATGAAATAAGCGTCACTTTGCGCCATGCTAAACTTATCTTACTGTTACAAAAAAAATCTTTATGTTCTTAGTGAGATATATTTCATATAAACACAGTAACAAAATAAATATCCCCTGTATCTTTACATTACAGATAATACATCGTGATTTGGCAGCTCGTAACGTTTTGTTAGACACTGATTTCACGTGCAAAATTTGTGATTTTGGTCTCGCACGTGATGTCGAGGGTGTTGATGTATATGAACGCACGTCAAAGGTAATGGTTGGAATTAAATATTTCTTCACTATCTTTTAAAAAATGTTGACCAATCTGTGGTTTTATTTATAAGAACTTTTTAGACGGAATGTGGTTTTCAATTTAACTTGTGTTTTAACACTAATTTGCTGTTTTCTATATTTACCAAATTTTCAAAATTTATTGACAGCTCAAGGCCTAACTAGGCATTCGACAATAAATTTTGTTTTAAAAAAATATATAGAGGATATTCAAGTTTTTTCTATAAATACATGATTTATTTTCATCAAGTGGTATGAAAATAAATATTTCATGAGTGGCGGTAGCCACGAGTGAAATATGGTAATTTTCATGCCACAAGATGAAAATAAATCATGTATTTATAGAAAAAACTTGAATTTTCTGTTTATTATATACATTTTTCTCTTTTTTGCGATAACATTTAAAAGACTTTCCCTTAAATTTTGTGTACTGGCAGAATTTAAAAGAAAGTAGTCCGGCAAGACACCAGTGAAAATACGGAAAATATGTTTCACTGCAGTGAAAAATAAATTTTTACAGTGAAAGTACGGAAAATGAAAATACGCATTTTATTTCATCAATATTTCTCAATATTTCATTTAGAAGTATATAATAAATAACAATATTTAGTTTATGGAAAAAAATACAAGCTTTTTTTCTTTCTTGAGTCATAAAGATATAAGCAATTTATATTAAATAAGGTT
>NW_026858725.1:0-15762 GCF_026571515.1 Ruditapes philippinarum | reverse complement strand
GAGAAATATGATAAAATGTGGTAATTGCAAGATTTTAGAAATTAACAACCAATTTCTGTCAATTGACGTGTATGAAATATTTTTTTTTGTGAAACGTGTTTAAAATTAGTATTAACTACTTTAAAATTTGATGAAATTTTATCCGCGTATCAACATCAATTATGAAGCATGTTTGTATATAACAATTATATGAACCATCCTTAACACTAGCAAACGAATATTTGGGATTGAATTTAATTTTTACAGTTGTTCGCCGGCTGATGTTGTTATTCCAACTCCACTGAATTACATGTACTTGTTTTAGTACTTTCAGTTACATGTGATTATAAAAATAAAATGTATTGAATTGTAGATTGACACACTTCTTTCCCAATCCTTCTGTTTACGGACAAGGAACAGGTGGTATATACATCGGTGTTATAGGGTGCACTGCTGCAAACACTCATATAAATCAGTGTAGTTTTCGACCCCCAGATCGATACTATTGCTCTCACAGTTATGATATTTCATTAGTGTGTACACGTAAGCATTATTGGCATCTTCCTTTTCTTTTTGTACTACATCATTGATAGAGTGTTTAATTTTCCAACCTATACAGACCAATTTACATTTTTGTTCAACCAAAACATATGACGTGGCTTGCTGAGTTCCTTTATAATTGATGGTGATGAACTAACTGGCTTGTATATATGGTATTCAGTTGAATGCTTTTCAAAAATAACAAAATTTGACATAAATTCTAAATAGAATAGAAAGTCTCTAAAAATGACGATGACAATATATGTTAAAATTTAAGAACATCTTGGATTGAATCTGAAGATAGAAAATACCGGTAAATGCAAACACCGTCGATGGATCATTCTCTAACACCATGCCACTTGCACGGATTACTACCTTCCCTAATGAGTGAATTTGGCTAGTTTAAAAACAAAGTACAGACAGAATTTTAGTCAATAAATTATCGTGAGTTTGGAGAGCTGGTAAAGGATATGAAAAATCAAATATGAGCTAAAAAATGACACACAATGATTATGGGTAATTAGAGACTGGATCACTGCTGTAATATGTTAATACTCAGGGTCAAATATGACCTGAAAATGCATCAAAAACCACCATTTATTATGAAGATTTACCAATATTCCCCACCCTCATTTCATTTAAAACTTAAGCATTCAAAACAAAAGATTCTGGAATTGGTCTGGAATTGTTCATGACAATATGTGTTTTTATTAACTTGATTTTATTTTAGGAGTCTCAATGGGTTACATTTATCTTATCCTTCAGGATCATTAATTCCATTACTTACAGTGTTGAGGAATAAATACCGCTTTTAGGTTTGAATATAGTTTGAGCCTTTGCTTTGGATCGTGAGAGATATTTCACTTTTCATTGTTTTTCTCAATCTTAAAAAAAAAGAAGTCTGCAATTATTTTAGCCTTTAACTGTTGTCATTGCTCCCGATGAATGCTATTTTTCGGATTTTCATAATCAAAACTTAACGCCCATCGAAAACTTAATATTATTTTGTTTACAGCTTGTGGTAAAGTGACAATACAATTTGGCTCTTTTGATTCTTTTAATGGTACTGTACTGACTGCAAAGTGCGACGATGGCTATCAACCAGAAAAAATAACATTTGATTGTCTTTCGAATGGGACTTGGCTGCAAAATGACATATGTACATCAAAATATTGTACGTTACTTATATTGATTATCTTAAAATTATGTCAATATACGATACATATTTATAATTAGAATCATAAAGCTACCTGGAGTTTTATAGTTCAATTATGTAATTATGACTGACCAAAAATATGTAATAAAAGCTATTATCATAATCTATTCACAAAGTTACTTTCTGTGAAGATTGAGTCACAATATGACTTGTCATATAGATATATTTAACTTTGGTACAAAAAAACCCTACAAAATGATTTGCTAGAGCTGTTATATTCATGTTATATAAAATGTTTTATTTATAGCTTATCCGTTAGAAATAAGTGATATGAAGCTTGTAAACAGGTATGGTCATCACGAAGGTCGTGTAGAGATACAGGTTGATGGCATTTGGGGAATTATATGTAGCAACAATTTTACTATAGCAGAGGCGAACGTCATTTGTCAAATGATTGGTTTAGAGTAGGTTCCATATCATATTTTATCTTTAGATTAACTTAATTTACAAAATGTAGTATTTTATTTGAATATGACTTTAAGTGCATTATTGAAATATAAATAGAAATTATATTTGACGATCATCAAAATATAGTTTATATATAGACTTATAAGAGACTGCTGTTTTAAAAGCCCTCCCTTGTGGTACCTCATAATAATGTATTTGTAAATTCATGCAATTTTTTAGACATATTTTCAACCTAACCATGATATTGATCAATAATGAAAGTTAAAACATAATTATATGATAAAATTAACAATATACTCGTGTTCATTAATTTGATGCTTCAGTAGGGATATTGAATCTTAATTGCATTTTTTTGGGTTTTCTTGTCAAATCCTACACACTGCTCATAGCCCCCGAAGCCATTTTATTAATATTGATGTAACCTCCGAGCGTTTGATATAACCCATAATCAGATGACTGTCAGAGATAGATCAATTACTATATAAATTTTCGAAATCTTCCAATACAAGTCTGACAATTATTTTTTGTTTCCCACAATTTTTTTCCCGTTCGATTAATACAAAATTATTGAAAAATGTATCATGAAACTGTTTTATATTTCTTTATCGTTTTTTATTTCAAATTGTCTAAGAATAACTTTTTATTCATTATTTTTGTTTCAGGTAAATATTATTATGGCCGTCTCATGTTTATTTTGTATTCAATTTTCATGTTCAATGTGCCAGTCGGTGAAAAATATTTAGGCAACGTATGGGATAAAACAGATTTTTATAAAAAAAATTGTATAAAATTATTTATTTTTGAATTTATATCGCATTTTAGTATAAAAAAGAAATAAAACTTTGTCAGAACATACTAGCTAAATATGGTAAAATCCGTGTTAGTCATCAACACAGTTTATTGTGCAGCATGCATGGTATGTAGAAATTGTGTGTTTGTTTCTAGTATAAAGTGTAATTTTATGGCAACTTATGGCTAAGGCATGAAAATACTATTTTAGCCGTCGTGACAAGGAAAATGCTATTAAATGAAATGACAAGACGTATTCAATATTCTGCCAACGTATTTACAAAATGTACCATTGTCAAGTTCAGATAAAATATGTTGTTTTCTTTTCTTCTAGCAATTTAAATGTGTTGCTTAAGTTATAATAGTTACAGAAACTCTGCTGAGTATATTAAGTTCGCGACTATATACAAATGCAAAAATGATTTTAAAGGGAAGGAAAAGAACTTGATATATATCTAATATAACAACACAATAATAACGACAAAGAAAATCAAATAAATTGTGCTGACGGTTTAGTTCGGAGTCTGTTTTATTACATGTACATCCTGTTTAAAATTTATGTTATATTTCCGCATTTAAAACGGATGATTTTGTACAAATAGTATCTTTTTATTCGTTGATTACTCTTTTAAAACAAAAGGCCTTCTACAACGTGCAGCTATAAGAGTTGAACACACTGATTACATTCGAAAATTCCGCATTTGCCGTGTTCTTGATAACAACTATTAATTTTTAAAACTTAAACACCGTGAAGTTCTAATGCCTGTACGCATGCAAAAGGTTGTAATAGTCTTTATGTGCATGGTAAAACTAGTGTACGAACTTTAGTGTTATCGAGGGGTTTTCCTTGTAGAATCATAATTTCTTATCCGCATTTGAATTGATTTATAACAATACTGTTAAACGGGTTAATGGAACTGTAAAATGCTTGGTTTTAAGGCCAACGGCATAATATCTTTACATATTTATAAAATGTATCTTCAATATATCCAAGCAATAAACATATGAATGGAAAACGACTTTTTGAGTAGCGCAAGTTTTGCTGACGAATTAAAATCAGATGCGCAGTGTTTGTAAAAGAAACATTTAATGATATATTGCTATATCTGCGTTTAAATATCAGACATGTTCAGGAATATAATATACTGTTTTGATAGAAATACAGATATGTATATTGTTTTTAACAGAGCAAGTCGTTTTTACACAGATACAAGGGGCGACGGTCCAGTTTTTATCTCAAATCTTCAATGCAATGGAAATGAATCACATATCAACAATTGTTCTTACAATGTAGATAATGATTGCTTGTACAGTGCAGCAGTCTACTGTACAGGTAATAATTTTATTTTCATTTCATTTCCTTTTTCAATGGCGTATGATTTGTAAACATTCAATATTCAATCTTTGACGAATAGTACTTTTGGAAAAACTAAAGTCTCATTACACAATATAATACTAGCCAGTATATACATGTATAATACTAGCCAATATTCCTATTCATTCTCTGGATATGTAGCCTGCTTTGTTAACTGTTTTTGACGTCTTATCTATTATATGCAGGTAGTATAACCATAGATCTCCTTCAAAAATCCATTTGATTAATTCCGTCTATTGTTTTCTCGTTGAAAGTACACACATTTTTTTGAGTAGGGGGGGACTTTATTTTTTTGGGAGGGATGGGCGTTAGGCATACGCTGCTTTAAGTAGAATGGCACGCACATGTCGTATTAATGGTTCCATGAGGTAAACGAGGCTCGGAAATATGGCGTTTTTTTAATTTGTGCACATAATTGTTTTTAATTGTCTCAAAATAAAGGATTATAAAGTGCTATTTATAGAGTAATAAACAGAAGTTTAATCATTAACAATGTCAAGGACTCAAGGTGAAGGTAGCACTAAAAGAGGTAAAGCCACAAACTCTAGCAATTAAACACCAAACAAAGAGATCAGTGAAACGGCAGGTTGGGTACTCGGAAAAGGTAACAAAGATAAAAGAAGTTCAAACGAGCAAGTGATAAATCCAGATTTATATTTATCGCCATGCTATCAGTCTTAGAATAACCAACCATCCGAGCAATTTCCAAATGGGCAATACAGGTATTCGTTCTTAATTCCACCCTTCCCGCACCCCCGTATCAAGGATTGCAGACTTATCAGCATCTACAGCCACTTTCACCCCGTCGGACCTTTGCACCTTCCGTGGTCGAGGGGTTAGGGTCGATAACTTCTAATCCAGTTACCTCTCTGGCATGGGTTCAATCCCCGGGAGATGCTTTGGTAGTTTAGCGCGGAGGGAGGTAGTCTAGTACTGGTGTAACTCTCCAGGAACGATGGTCAGGAAACTACCCGCCTATATGACTGAAATACTGTTGGGAAAAGGCGTTAAATGAAACAAACAAACAAATCGAAACGAAGCAAATCATGAAATGAAAACCCAAATGAACGACATGGAATCTTTTTGTCAGACCATAAGTGACCTATCAGAAAAATTCAATGAGCACACGTATACATGTAGCTCCTCTATAAGTGCCTTTCAAAGAGAAACCAAAGATTTCAAAACTGAAGTGCAGCAATTGAACACAATAAGTACAGTATTAAATGAACAAGTTTTAAATTTGAGATGTAACAGTATGCGTGATAACCTCCTTTTGATACGTATAAAAGAAACAAACGATGAAAATTGGAGGAAAGCCTGCAAAATGTCTTGACTGAACACATCATAAATGAGGATACCGTTAACCCAGACAAAAATATAAACATTGATCGACAATGTTCAGTTAAAATATGTAAACAGAAAAGGGGGCGCCAACAGAAAATTGAACAAACCCCGCCAAATCGCAGGAAAATTTGTGGACACAAATGACAGGGATACTATTATATAAGCCGGAGTTAAATTGAACATAAAATGAAAGGTACATATATTAACGAACAAAAGCCCCCAGAAATCGAGACATGCAGAAGGGAGCTCTTTCCAATATAACGGCTATACAAACAAAACAAAAATAACGAGCGTTTTATTATCCGAGATGAATTTGTATGTCAAAAATAGACTTTATGACCCAGTTACAGTTACACTATGTCCCGCTCGCTCCAATTTTAATGGTAAAAGCCAACATGTTACCGAGAGAACAAGCAGACCACGATAACGTTTTCATAGTTTTCCCACAGCTAGTAACAACAACCCATGTGGAAATATCAACTTTGCAACCCCTTATAGATTCGCTTCGTTAATGAATTGCGATTCACGTAAACAGTCACCTGTAAGAAATAAGCATAAAGAAAATTCCCCATTGGAAGAAGTGTTAAACAAGAGATCGCGTGACAATTCTGTATCAGCACGTTTTCAATCAAAGGGGTCACAGAGTCACGAAAACTCGTGCAAATACAGATAGATGAACAATCTTCATATAACAATACTGTCGCTCAGTCAGCCATGCAGTCAGGACAGTCAATGAGAAACCTTTACATGTAATATCTCTACAGAAAATAGTAACAGATATAATCACGTGAATCAACAGAGTGACACTTATGACACTTATTTAATGACACTTCTTTAGAATATGAAAATAACAGAAATAACATAATGTTTAGTAAAAATAAGTATGTTATCTTTGAATGTATGTGGTTTATCATCAAAACAGAATTTCTAAGATACTTTGAATAACTTTGGCATAATTGGTTTCCAAGAACCGAAAACAGATAGTGTAGATACAGTATTTTTTGAAAACTACAAAGTTTTACATTAACCTTTTCCCTGATATAGACGTGTTTTGACGGCTTTTTGTCCCCCCTTTTTGAAGCCTCAAACAGTGAAAAAAATGCCCTATTTAGACCCCAAACACTGTTTTTCGTTTGAGAAATGTTGTTAAGAAAGTGACCACTTTTTCGGCGCGGCCCCCAACAAATTGTTACATCAGGGGGTTGCCAGAAGGGGGATGCTCCCTTCTGTTTGGGGGGTTGCCAGAAGGGGGTTTCTCATAGCCAAGAAAATTTTGGACATGTGACACGCTAAAAATGGCCTTAGGTCGATCCTAAGGTGACGTGTAACCAACGCTGAAAAGCCTTTTACTCTATCTCATTGCATTGAGAAGTTGCAGCACTTTGAAATCAGTTTTGATGGATTCTTTAGATCTTCTTATGAACACTGATGTTAACCTTCTAGATTACAAAAAATGTTTGTTTATTTATTAAAAAGATTATAATTTTATTAAGATTCAAATGAGCCAAACTTTTCTATCAATTTAATGTTGTGGAGAATTCTATTGAAGTGTTTGTTGTAAAACTAACTCTCAAGCTATTTTTACGAGGGATGTTGGAAATGTATTACTTATTTCTATCTGTAGACTTCAAATTTCTAGTTAGCTCAAAATTGTTCATTTCATGACCTCGAAGTAATCCCCGTGGCTAGAAATAATCCAAAGTTTCAGCCGATGTTTCCACTTCTTGAAGGCGTCACGGTACGCTGATTTGGGCTCAGTAATAAGGTACTAATGAATGGCAGATCCAAGTGCCTGTCAGGGGGTGAGGCAAAACAGTTACTTTTTCTTTTTTCAAAAACGCCGAAACTATTGCGGAGGTATGAGCGGGGGCATTGTCATGTAGAAGACGGATATGCTTAAAACCAGTGACAGGGCGTCGATTCCTATAATACTTATTTCAGTTTCTTAAGTACTACGTCTTTGTAGTACTTCCCAGTGATACTTTTGCCCTTTTTCACTGGCACTTTTATTGCGACTCAATCACCAGAGAACAAAATTGCATACAAAACCTTCTTTGCACTCAAAGACCGTTTGGCAATCATTGGGCGATTGTTGTGTTTAGTGGCCAAGATTTTCTGACGGGCTGAAAATAATGGACTCAAGTTTTATCACCTGTGACGACATTGGCAAACTGTTTTATGTCATATTTTGGAAACATTTGAAGCAGCTTTTTGGCCACCTTAACCCGTTGCCTCTTTTGCTCATCGGTCAACAGATGTGGCACCCATCTAGCAGAAATCTTTCTGACTTTCAAATGCTTAAAATAAAGTGAACCGTTGATAGTGATATGCCTACCTTTCGTGCAATATCACGAACTGTAAATCTGACATCTCCTTCAATGATATCCTTTATTTTGGAAACGATTTCGTTACGAGATACAGATTTTGGCTACCTGAAGTTGGTGCATATTTGATGCACTCTACACCGGACTCAAATTTCTTTTTCCATCGCCTTACTGTGTCATAAGAAACACAAGAAGGCCCATAAGCAGTAGAGAGTTCAGTAATCAACTGCTTCAAAAAGCAACCCAGTTTTGAGCGAGCATTGATGTTAGCCCATATTTCATCTTTTTTGTCGACGCTTCTACCAACCATTTTTACTACAGTGGTCAATGACTGCGTGTATTTAAATGGCAAATTGTATGTCTTACAATTAGTCTAACATGTACATTAATACACTGTTGTGTAGTTATTGAATTACTCTATACAGGTATGTATTGGTTTTTATCGTGTCCCACGTGGATCACGAGATAGACGACAATAAGCAATTCTTTTCGAACAGCCCTCGTATGTTAACAATTTATATGTCATGTTATTTTGATACTGTCTAATTTTGAAGCCTCATTTATTATGGACATGTAATTGTATTATTATCTCATGTCGTCATGTTTGCATGCTCTGAGTGAATAAATGAATTGAATTGAATTGAGACAAAAGAAGAATAAAAAACTAATGGTAACTGCCATTTGAAGACATTGAAGGCGTGGACGGTAGCCGGCACGTACTACTACCGTGTATAGGGTTGCTTCAAAGATATTGTACATTATATACAGACAAGTGGTTCAAAATTTCAAATGCATAAAAGTTACATGAAAGTTGACAAACATTTGTGCAAAAGTTATTGAGCACAATCAAAAACGTTATGTTACATATAAATAAACATTTAAATTAAAAGAGGGTTATTTAAGCAAATATTTGCTGTCTCAGATGTGTAATATTATTTTACAGGGTATCAGCTGAATGTTACTGGATGGCGCCTGGCCGGTACAAATGGACCTTATCATGGAAGAGTCGAATTAGAAGTGAATGGTACATGGGGAACAATCTGTTCACGAGGATTCTATGGCTTGCGATCAGCAGCTGTTATATGCAATATGTTTGGATTACGGTAATTATTTTGCTTTTTTCAGGCTATTTTTAATCTGTCAGGATATCAAAGAGAATAGTTGATGTAACACCATAGAACTGAAAGATTGTTTCAATGATTTCTAATAAGGACCTATTTCAAATCTTTTTCTCTGTTAACCAAGAAACTAAAACTAAAAAATTTATTGATTGTCACTTTGCAGATATAACACCTACTATTATAATGCACATTATGGGCAAGGAGAAGGTCCAATATACATAGAGAGTCTACACTGTTACAACAGCTACTATACAGAAATAAACGACTGCTTATATGTTGCAAACAACTATCACGGTGCATGTTCGCATGAACAAGATTTATCAGTGATGTGCTTTGGTAATTTTATACTTTTCCCGATTCTTTTAACGTTATACATTTTAATATCAATTGGTTTACGTTTCAAAAAAGTAAAATGTTAAATATTTCAGTCAATGAATCATAAGCTAATAATCATAAAAACTATTTTGTTTTATCCAAAGTTATTTTGTAAAGACAGCTTGTCATGGATTTGAAAAAGAATACAACTTTTGTACAGCGGGGGTAAAACATAAAGATTTAGTTAATCATTTCTTTTTTAAAAACATTATATTGTATATTTTTATCGACATATTCATGTTGTTATATAAAAAAAAATTGATCATCAGGTCCGTTTCTGAATATAACGGATGTGCGATTAACAAATGGAACAGGGCCTAACGATGGTAGGGCAGAAATCAAAATTAACGACACATGGGGAACTATTTGTGATTCTAATTTTGCTTTAAGAGATGCGGAGGTGTTTTGTAAAATGCTTGGACTGAAGTAAGTTGCTTACCACAGTTTTTAAGGGTATACAATTTAGTCGTATCCATTTGGATGAGAACTCGTGTATAACGGCATTTGTAGCACAGTTGTTATTACTCGAAACACACATATAGGATTTTCTGTGGCTGATACAAGATTTGCTTTTGTATATATTTCTTGGGAATGTTTTCCCAAATATATCTAAACATGTTAGAGAGATGACTTTTACCAAAAAAGTAAATGGAAATACAAGTTAGTTTTAGAAACGAGTCCTTAATCAATATGATTAGATTTTTTTGAACTTGTAAATGTATGCCCTTCACAATTGATACCAATGTGTCGTATTTCAAATATACTGAATTAATCAAAATTACGGTTATTCAAAAACGTTTTAGGACTTCAAATATAGTTCTTTAATAGTTAAGAACCCTTATATATAAATAATGTTCATTTCTACTTTTGCTTTGTCGAATGTACTCGAGAAATAAATATGACACTTGTAAAGAAAGGCAGTAAGAATAAAATTTAAGTATATTTCTACTTTAAAACTTACTAGAGCTGTGAGATTTTTCACCGGGGCATTATACGGAGAAGGAAATGGGCCGGTTTATATTGATCAACTTATCTGTGACAGTGGTGATGTTGTTCTAAGTGACTGCCAGTATTTGTTTCTTAATGAATGCAGACATAGCAGAGATGTTTCTATTGTATGTAATGGTAGGTCATTTGATTATCATGATTTTTTAGCGTTTGCAATTTTGGAAGTCTACATTTGTAAAGAGTGCTTAAAGCTGTATAGAATAACTAATACGTTCAATTAAGGTGAATTTAGATGCAAGAAAACACTAAGTAGGTATAAAAGGTAGTGTAGTCGATCAACAGCTTTGATGAAAACATTAAGCTTTTATAAATTTATTCGACGACTTTTCCAAACAAAGCAGCGAGTAAACATTGAACATTCTGTCTGAAAAGGTCTGTAAATGAGCGATTCAAAATGAAATAGAGCCCATAACATAAAAACGCTATTATATAATTATTCATTATATTATTATACCCCTACAAACGAGGTTTAGGGGGTTATATAAGAGTCAGCTTGTCGGTTGGTTGGTCGGTCCACATCATGGTTTCCGGACGATAACTAGATTTTGGAATAAAGTATTGTAATCAAACTTGGTATTTAGTAACCTTATGTGGAAACCCTGGTTAATATTGCATTTGAACACCTAGGGTCAATGGGAAAGGTCACTATTACTAAATATAGCAAAATGGTTTCCGGACAAGAACTTGAGTTAGGAATGAGATTTTGTAATCAAACTTTGTGTATAACATGCCTATATGAATAATTCTTTGTACACAGTTGATACTGCATTCATTATAGGTTGAGTACAAATTTTTCTTCACACCACTTATATTTTAAAAAGTCAAAGTTGCTGGTCGGGGTATTAATCACCTTTAGTTAAAGTTTTGTTATTAATGTTCTCGAAGCGCAGGAACACGTATATATTTATAAAAAAACTGGTTGCTTACATTTAAAATAATTTATTCATTTCAGAGTGCGGGGAGCCAGACAACTCTCATTGGGATGCTGGATATTTTACATACAATGGTTCAACTTTGTATGCTGATTGCTCCTACTATAAAACATATTTAGGCATATTAAAGATGACTTGTGATAATGTAACACAGAAATGGGAAACAGAAGGAGAATGTCAAGAATATGGTATATAACAAATGTATTCAATGTAAAAGCGAATAAATGTAAATGTTATGGAAATGATAAATAATGAAATATCTTTACAATTTATTGTAAACATTCATGATGTATTGATTAAAAGAGAATATGAATACAACAAAAATATGGCAGTTATGATGATTATAGTAAAATTTTTTTGTATTATAACAGAACAAACTGGAAATGAATTTTTGAGAGCAAAGAATAATGTTATATTAGAAATTAATATTATAGAAAAAGAAGAAGAAGAAGAGAATAACTTTTATAAGTACTAAAGCCGTAAAAAGAACCATTGACAAAGCATTACTATATAAACATACAAAAATAGAAGCATGGCAATACGTGACAAGAAGTCGAGATGGCATGTGTATTTACGAGAAATAATTATTCGCCATTTGGTAAATGGGAAAGTAGGTCATACACCTTGAGCTGATAATAAAAAAATACCAAACCAAAAAGCTTCAAGGAACAAGATTTTTCAAATGACATCTCGCTTGGGAGAGGCAGATAAATATAAATATTACAATATATATTAATTTATATATGTTAATTAATTATCTGCATTCCATTTGTCTTTTTTCAGGCTATCCATTAGTTATCACTGAAATTAAACTGTCAGGGGGGAGTTCAACATCAAATGGTAGGGTGGAAATCAAATCTATGGACACATGGGGAACAGTATGTGACCATGGTTTCGGTAAAAATGAAGCCGACACAATATGCACAATGATAGGCTTCCCGTAAGAAACGATATCCTTTTCTTTATTGAATATCAAAATACATACAGTTGAATATCAATAAAGGATTCAATCAATTCTTGAGTACATTGCCTTCGAGAATGATCTTTATTCATTTCTATGCTTTTTACAAAAACATATGTACTTGAAATCCTCTTAAAGATATACATTCTTATTAATATATTTTTTATTATTTCTCTTCCTGCTTACAATTTACTTAAATTTGAAAGTCAAACGAAATGTTATTATTCATTATCTTGTCATTTGAATCAACTTTGTAGCTTCATGAAGAAAAATGAATCAATATAAGCAAATATTTGTTTCCAGTCCTGCTGCCTCATTTCACCACGGTGCATACTTTGGCGAAGGTTCTGGTCCAATATTTGTTGATGATTTACAATGTGCAGATAATTCTACACATATCAACAATTGTAGTTACGTCACGTATGATAATTGCTTTCACTTCAACGATGTTTCTGTTGTTTGCACAGGTAAATTAAACTTTTTTTAGACAAGTATAAAGGTTCGGAAAAAGTAGATCCTTCCAGAAGAAACAAATCCAGTAAGAAATTTATGTATACACTATAAACATGTTTTGTGCAGTTCATAATGCCGAACTTTTGCCTTACTTATACATTCTTGTATTTATTTCCGTTTTCATGATTTTGATGTAGTTGATCCATTAATATGACAAGAAAGGCAAATAAAAGTCAAATTGAATAATGTTATTAACTGTCTTTCATTTTTTGTAGGAACAAATATACTCATTTTACTCAGATATTTAATGGTGTCTTTTCGAGAAAAAATGTACATTAACATTTTCTACTTTTATGTGAAATGAATTATTTAAAACATCTGTATTTATTTCAATGAGCTATCATAAAAAAAAACTTTATAGGAATGTCACGATATACGTGAGTTCTCAATCGGGAGGATAGGGCGTTCGAAGAGGAACCTGTAATTATATGGTTGGCATACAATAAAATAGAAATAAGGATTTTAGTGAAGAAAAAACAGCTCTCGCCATAAGATTCTCATTTCTTGTGCCATTGATAATTCCAAGCGAAATACATACACATATCATAGTAATTCATGTTTACAATATCTTATAACATCAAAAATACCTGTAAATATATGGTTTGCACACAATAAAATAAAAATTGGGACTCAGTGAAGAAATCACAGCTCTCGCTGTAAGATTTTCATTTCTTGTGCGCACGCGTAAAGGGTAGCGTGACCGCATACAAAAATGAAGTGAGTGAGCCCGTCAACGTGTTACAGGTCAAATGAAGTTATTAGCATGAAGTTGAATAATTATATGAATGATTGAAAAAGAGACGATAGGGGACTGATATAGAGTATGGGTATGAAATACAGAGTATTCTAGCAGAGACAAAATTTGAATTTAATAATGGCATTCTTGAATTGATTATAAAGAAATATAGATTTAACTTCCAGAATGCCCCTCGCCAAAGCCTACAAATGGAAGCATAAATTCCACATCTACACATTACCTTGCTGCTGTGATGGTCACGTGTGACGACGGATACAAGTTGATTGGTGATTCTGAAATACGTTGTGAACTTGATGCGACATGGAGCAGTAGCCCAACTTGCAAATTGATAGGTATGACATTAAATAATTAGCTATCTATCTATCGAATGATCGACCTTTTTATCAGTATCATACGATAAAAGTTAAATGATCTAGGTATCTTCTTTGAAAATAATTTATATAGGAAATTTTCACTTGAAAACACTTAAAAGCGTTCTGAAAAAATGAAATAATTGATATGGCCACAAGAACAGATATCAAGGTCATAGGTAAGTCAGATTAAACACATACTTTTAAGTTAAAAACCTTCAAGCATTAAGCCTCTATGAAAATGCACAATTTAACAAGAGACTAAATTCATTAATGTTCTCTTAAGACTGCGACGACCCAACACCTGAGTTTGGATCTATTAACACAACATCTACAACAAACGGAATTGTTGCCATGGTTTCATGTGACGAAGGATATGAAATACAAGGTGAAACTGTGATAATGTGTCAACCTAGTGAGGAATGGACAGATAACCCTTCGTGTAACATCAAAGGTTTAATACTATGTTAAATGTTTTATTTTCGTCGTTTTTAATCTATATTTGAAATGACACTCAAATTTGAAACAAGTGGACTGTATCCTTTGCAAAGGAGTATAATTCAGGCTTTCTTGCAAATTAAGTTTTGTTTCAGATTTTAAATAGCAATTCATGTATATAAATGAAATAACATATACACTATCAATGTATATCATTATATTGGAGCAATATATATTTCCTTTTGTGAGGTGGGTTTTGTTTCATTCTATCGTATTTAGTTTATGGAACACTTATTTTAGATTGTGGTATACCAAATCCTGTCAATGCAGAAGCGACACTTTCCGAGAATAAAACAACGTATGGAGAAACTGCTGTTGTTTCTTGTTATGATGGATATCAACCAGGTGGTAGTTATATTGTTTCCTGCTTAGCTAATGGAACTTGGGAAGCCTGGCCTGAATGCACAATAGTTGGTAATTACGAGTACGAGTGTATTATAGCAAAGGTTCTAAAAAATGGTCTTTGAATTTTACTTGATCTATTTAATCATCTTGTTATTAATCAGAAGACGCTGAATGCCAATAATGTTGCTGTAATGGACATTTATTCTTCACATTAATTAAGAAAGAAGTGAAGTTCAGTAACTAAAGGTAAAATCATTTTTGAAACGGAAATGATAACATTAATTTGTATGCAATTTATACTTTTAAAGAACTTTTTATTTTTACAACGTATTCCTCTACTCGACGGATGAATGTTAATGTTTTAAATTTGGTCCAGAATTAAGAAATAGAATGCAAAGTAGTTCATTTGATAGAACACTTCCTGGGTATTGATGAACAAGAAATTACAATAAACTTTTAATTCTTAAGAACATTACTGTATATTATATTCTAAACTTTTCATTGATAAGAAACAAGCATTCAAGTAAAATCTAAAGTATAACTTTTGTTGTGCTGATTAAACCTTTTCGTCTTAAATATCATTCTAAGATTGCGGGGACCCAACACCCAACCAAGGGGAGTCAAATGTCACAGTGTTCATTTATGGCACTGTTGCTAAAATTGAGTGTGAACCAGGTTTCAACATATCTGGGGATTCCGTGATCGCTTGTCAGTCTGATGGAACATGGAGTGAAAATCCAATTTGCGATACATCGGGTGAGTGTTTGATCTGTCAATTTTTTGTATGTCATTCAGTTTGAATAGTAGTAATGAACGCGCTTTTGTCCGATGGAAAGTTGAATCATTTGAATGATGTACAATATATCTAGTTGTTTTGAAAATTAAGTTTGTTCCAATCTGTAATTATTGGCATACGACATGCTCATC